>NW_028240991.1:0-78585 GCF_964263255.1 Lissotriton vulgaris
AGCCACGACAAATGCCCCACTTACAGCATGCAAGATCATACAAATGCTCTTACTTGCTTGAAAATAATTTCTTTCACACATAGGGAGCTGCCTTTCTATTCACTCCTTGTGTCTGAAAGTAATGCTGGCTCTCACTGAAGGCAGGAAGCTAGCAGGGACTGCAGGGGTCTTCTGGATTCCCACCCAGTCCCCAACGAAAGTGACTGGGTACCTGGTTGGAGGACTGGTCACATGATGGGGTCCCTGGCATCAAATTCAGCCAGCAGAGGGGGGCCACGTGCCCCCTTTTTTAATCTCTTAATGGCCAGGCCCTGGGGGATAGGGTCCCAGAGAATCCAGGAAGCAAGCCCTCCCTCCTTTCTATTGTAGTGTAGTTCCTAGTTTCCCACTAGGCCCTGCGCATTGGAATAACATAAACAGTAGTATCGACGTGGAACTGCAGATATTCCAGGCCTCCACTGACTATGCTAAACTTAATTGGGTTGTGTTACCAACTAGCTCAGAGGTCACTGGAAACTTTCTTCTCTGCATAGGAAGTGATCAGCTTCCTTGGCACAGACAAGAAGGGATTCAGTTTTCCAACAACCGTGCAACATGACAACTTTGCTCCTCAGATCAAGAGTCGATCTCTAGGGTCGTGTGAAACAATAGACATGTATTTCACTCAGTCAGTCTAGTGCAGTTTACTTTCACAAGATGTAGAGAATAGAGAGACGGGCGTTAGTCAATAAAGGGTTAACATTTATTGAACAGTCTTTCTTCTCGTACAAGAGAAATGTATTGCCACAATTGCAATATTTGTTATTATAAAAAGTACGTACAGTAAGATAAGTATTGCGAAATAGAACTGTAAAAGCATTGATATGGTTTCTTAGCCATACAATGGTTTAAAAGTAATAAAACATATATACAGTCATATATACATTTGGCTAACGTACTCAACTGGTGCTTCTAACTAAGCCTACCCCAGTGTGCCTGACCTAAGCCTAACACGTGAGAAGGGGAGTAAGTAAGTAGCTTTAAGCTAAGTTGGTTTTGCCAAGGTTTGTTTCAAGAATTCTCGTCTAAGGGTTTAGTCAACACCATACCTCTGAATAGAATGATGGAGGATTGGTATCTCCTTCAGGGGTCTCTCTCGATATCCCAGTCACCTGCGAGGGTAGACCGGAAGCGCCGGGACTGGATTTCTCTGCACGAGAAAGGCAGCGGCTTCTCTTCAGCGCGTCGAGGAAGGAGGGGTGACAGCGTCCGCGGGCAGCTGGAATCGGCTGGATGTCTTCGCAGAGGACGGCTGCTTGGCTCCTCAAGCGTACTGCACCATAGTTCGCGCTGTAGCGGCGATAATGGTAATCAGCAGCTTCACCACCACAGGATAGCAGGCTGCAGCGACAGAGTGCTAGTTTTTACCAACACAGGGTCATGCAGGCAGCTGGCATCAGCAACAGGCAACGAACTCACAGCTCGTATCTCTCTCATTGCTTAAGGCAACGTTGGTAATATTTATACCTTACAGGTGCCGGGTTTGACGCAAGTTTGCTGGACATAAGACGTCAATAAAAGATGTCACTAGGAAGTGACAGTTATCAGTTGCTCATTAGAGTTCCATTACTAATCAAAACATAGCAAGCTGGGATTTCCAGGTTTGCTAAGTTTTTATCTTGTTGAAGAACTCGGAGTGTTATCTAGGAATATCAGATAGTGACTGCTGCTCTGTCATTGCACTAATTGGTCGCAAAGGAAGTAGCAGAGAGTCATGCTGGAATGTGGCTCTGTTCGTGTGAGGCCAGAGATGACTTTTCAGAAAATCGCACTTGAACGGTTATGCCAATATAGGGAATAAATGGATTTATAGCCGAATAGGGGCATAAGGTCACAGTATCGATCAGGAACCTAGATAAGCACGCAACACCCACTCCACGTTTTCATGTCCATCAAAATTATTAAAACTAAGCAATTAGATGCATGTGTAACATTGCCCACCCCAAAATACATAAATGCATTCAAAATAGGCGTACTTGTAATACATGGAATTTAGGTACTGTACGTTTTTTTTAAAGCATATTAATCATTCAAAAAAATTATTGCATATGAAGTCAATGAACGATTATGCAAAAGGAATTACACATGAAGTATCTCTGACAGAAGAAAGGCGAGATAAATCATCACATAAAAATGCATTGTAATAACATGTGTGCTAGAGGCTGGTGTAATGTTGTTATGTCTCTAGATGTGTTAGAAATAGAAGTGTCAAGCTTCTGTTCTCTAAGAATAGTTTTTACGTTAAGCAAAGAATTTTTCGTGCCAAAAAGGGTCAATATTAAAAAATTGTCCAATTCAAAGAAAATAGATTTCCAAAGCTCCTGGCAGTTTTTGTTGATCAAAACTGAAGGCCGAATTCAGAGTTCATGGGAACGCTGTGTGTCGGAAAGCTTCTCAAAAGTTATTGTTTCTCTGTGGGTGAGAACATCGTATCAGACAGGCTCTCAAAGAATTGGTCTACAAATTCAGGTGATAGTTCAACCAAATTAGATAGCGCTGTAACTTGGCAGGTGTGAGAATGATTGCTGTCATCGAAGGCAGGACCAGCAATGCCCACAGAACGTTGTACCTGGATGATGTTGCTTTTGTCACTCGCTCCACTGATACCACTTGGCTGTAGTACAGGAGTCTCCACAAATGCCGTCATCAGGATTGGTAGCCGCTGGGGACAACACAATGCGTGAGCCGTTATTGGACTGAGCAAAGTATCGACGTCCATTGGTACTGCTGATGGAAGTGAAAGACAGATGTCCAACACGCATTCATCGCCGCAAAGCATACACCGTAGCACAGGTAAAATGCAATTTTGCCATATCGGTCTGAATGAAAGGAACCAGGTCATGTTTAGATCTCTCAGCCTGGCCAATCCAAGGACGTTAGTTATCCTGTCCCTGTAGCGCATTGCTAGGATTGTTTCTTCCATTCCCATGGGAGCTATGTCTGAGCCGAGGTTTGCCATAACGTAGCAGGAGGATCAAAAATAGAATCCCTGCAACGAGTCCCAAAAATAGTGGAATGCCGCCAAAAATGGAGTGCACAAAATTAGGAAAGATTCCCAAAATTGCCTGGAAGGGTGTTAGCAGTCCCGTAAAGACTGTCTTAAATATGCCTGGGATGCTTGTTGCACTAGACATGTTAAGGAGTTGGCTGAACATTTCTACGAAATGCACGGGGCAATTTGTTGATAAAAGGTCATGAACTTCAGTAGCCGTCCTTGCGACTAGAAGATCATACGTCTCTTTAGATGACGTTATAGGCACTGTTGTCTGTAAAAGTACAGATTTCATTTTGCTTAATGTATCAATTCGTATAGAATAGAGATTCAGACGAGGCCAGAGGGGAGTCACTATGTCTGGAGGCCCGCTCGGAAACAATGCTTGCATACAACATTTGACCATGGACGTTACTTGTATTAGATAACTTTTTCCGGGCGTCAGCCCACAACATCTGTGATCCGTTCTAAGAATGTAACTCCCGTTCGAAAGTTGCATAAAGAAGGGCTCTATCTGAGTTGCAGGTGTGACTAGCTGGTGGCATGAAAGGTTGTTTGAATTTCCATCACATGCTCCGTGTAAATTAATACCCTGACACAAAAGTATACCGCTTAGTGAATGTTTACAATTTTCACCACTAAGAAATACATTTTTGTCACTGTCACTATAGCAAGAATGAGTGTATGGTAATTTCCATTCGGATTTTACATATCCTTTACCCAATTGTTCATATTGGCCAGCAGGTATGTACTCAAGGCACTTTTTAAATCGGAAAGTTGTTATCGGAATTGTGATAATCCCGTGTATTATCCATTCAATGACAGGACTCTCTGACATTGTCAATGATAATCTCTCGAGTTTTTCGATGCTCAGGATTGTATAGTCTGCTCCTTTCTGTGCCAAACTGATCTGTTTATCAGTAAGGTTAAAACTGGAAAATAATGACGTCGTGTTGATTAAACGCCAAGGCACATAGCCTGAACGAAGATTTTGCAGCGTCCAGCCTAATTCTATAATAGAGCGTAATTGAGATTGGCCATGTTGTAACATTAGCAAATCTCTGTCTATCACATCAAAGGCAGAGGATACAATATTGTCCAAAGAATATATTCTGGAAGACAGAGTCATTAACCCATTGTCTACCACAGAAAGTGATTTTTCCAAATTAATACGATCAATTTCTCGTATTTTTTCAGCAGTTTCAATTTGCTTTACTTTCCAAGCCTCGTTGTAAGCAGCATAGATACTGGTCGCTATGAAACGCTTTTGACGCTGTTTGCGTGGTCCAAGAATGAAATCGCGCAAATCAGCACCATCTTTTAATAAAGACAAGTGTTGCTTAATTTCAGCCAGTGTGGATGTAGTTAGCCATTCTAGGCAGAGTTTCCCTACACTGTATGTTGTTATAATCCCTGGATGTTGTCTCTGGGAGTATCTAGGGTCTAATCTGGTCATTTGTAACCCCTGTGTTTTATTCAGGAATCTATCCTGACAGCTATTTGTGTCTGTAGGCCAGATTAACCACTTTTTCCAATCAGGATTTGTTCTGTTGAAATGTAAAATTTGTGACACGTCTAACTCAATATCAGTTGTTGCATTTTCAGGTATTGGCTTTGGTATAGACGGTGTTTTAAGGTCTTTGATCTTAGCTAGGCCAAGACAGGATGTTTGGTGTACAGTGTCATTTAAAAACAACATTTGTTCTGGTATCATGCAGGTTCTAAATAGTGCTTCTATGCCTTGCACCTGCCACTCTTTTGTACCCCAAATTGTTTTCGTTTCAATATTATTTTTCCAATAATCAAAACCAAATGTCATCATTTTGTCATAAAATGCTTCTGAATATATCAATTTAGAATTTGTCAGCATTGTTTTCATTCCTGTTTTATCTAACAGTCTATAATAAAACGTTTCTGCATCACTGGTGTTAAACCCTGAGAAGTATTTGAATTTCTCAAAAAATGCTTTAGAACTGCTTTTAGGTGGTGTAGCACAATGTTCCCATTGATTATACATAAAAACATTTCTAGGCTGTGCAGATTTATGCAAGTAATGATCCCCATAGTGGGTGTAACAGAATAACTGTTCATAACTAGATGAACCTTGTAAATAATCATGATCTGTGAATCTAGCTGACATTACTAAATCAGACATCATGTCATTAATACTGTTAAAGTCCCAATCATCAGAGAATGTACTAGGTGTCACAAAGTCACTTAAGGAAACCTTTAGTTGATGAGGATACTTCAGGATTTCGACCGGACCATAGATCTCATAGTCTGTTTTCTCCCATACTACCCCACCAGGTATTGGAATTGCTGTGACATTTACTGTTGACAGTTCTCTTTTCTTCACGTGGGATGATCTGTGTGGTTTCAGGACTAGGTTGATGTTCTGACTTGCTGTGTCCATTCAATTGTAATGAACTTCCCTAAAATTAAAACTAAAATTAGGCATAGTAGGAGTATGAATACCCCTGAGATAATCCAATGCTCAATCAACGGTGAATCCAGATATAGTTCTTTGATTTGTTGAAGGAGTCCTGTTGTATTTTCTTTAGAATACTTTTTTGTTTCTGGCATCACTTCGGGGTCGTTACAATCTTCAGAGAAGTTGTCGAAGTTGATGAAATAACCAGAGGCAGTTCTGTCAATTGATGGGATTGTTTTTTCAATCTGTCTCTCGGTAGCACTTTCTGATGCCACATCAGTGTAGACTGGTGTTGTTTCTTGACGAACTGTTTCAATCTGTGTTTCAAGAGGCACGAGTTCCATGGCATTATTGCATAGTCCTTCATTGTGCACTGCAGGCTGATCGAATGTGATGAGTCTTTCAGTTTGAACCTCTTGGATTGTTGCAAGTTTGGGTATTCTGTTGTTTCTTGGGAGTCCACTGGGCCTACTGTTTATTATAGGCCACATGCTTGTGGTTTTACCAGATCGATAGACACGACTCTGTTCTCCTTTTTACCAGCAAGGGGCGGTAGCCCAACTGATCTTGTTCCGGTGACTGCCAAGACAGGTACTGCTTTTCTGTAAGAAGGCCCAAATTCCTTCTTAACCGCGATCTTTTCTCTGACTAGATCCCCAATCTTTGGAATCCAGACAGGCCTTGCTGGGGCTGTTGCGGGTGGTGCCTCGTCAGTGGTACTTGGCTGTTGCTTTAACTTTATGTTGCTTAATGATTTTCTTGTTTCATTCAGTTCCTGTAAAACAGCCAAACGATCTTTTACATCAGAGTCTGTTGTTTCTTCTTGTACCACTGACATCTGACTATCGAGGTCCTGAACTCGCATTCTAATTCCGAACAATAGTTCGTATGGGCTGAAACCTTTTAGAGAATTTCTTGGCATGTTGTTAAGACTAGTCTGGACACTTATTAAATGTTTGACCCACCCAGCGCCTGAACCTAATACCTTCGCTGTTATAGATTGCTTTATGTCACGGTTTTTTCTTTCTACCACACTATTCCCTTCGGGGTGCGACGGACAAGAATACCGCAACCCAATTCCCATGCTGGCCATGGCCTCCTTATAGGCTCGAGAGCTGAAAGCAGGAACTTGGTCAGAATGGAACGTGGTAATTGCGTATGTGCCGATAAAGACTCGCAAATCTTTTATAACCGTTCTAGCGTCAGCCGAGCGCCGGAGGCCTCATTTTTTAAGTGCTTTTCGTCTTAATGGTGTACACTGGGACGCGCTTCTCTTCTTTGATTGCGCAGATAGACCGCCTCATGCTGTCTAGAAGGGATCCTGAAACTACACTGGCCTTTTCATTTCTGCGATCTCGGTTGCAGTTTTCACAATTTTGAGCAAAACATTGAATATCTATACTCATTCCTGGCCACCAGTACTCTGATTGTAATTCTTTCAGAGAGGCTTTTATTGTTTGGTGTCTCAGACCCAACCCCATGTGTGCTTCCAGTAAGAGGAAGCCCCTCCTGCTCCTGTTTGGAATTACTCTGTCCCCCACTCCAGGGATTCGTGCAAAAGGAACGGAGTTTGCATCGATTATGTATGCATAATTGAGTGGATAGTTTACGGGTAATGCTGCACAGTCGCCTTTTACGGTCGTTTTTACTGCCAGCATGGTTTCCCCGTCTATGTATTTATCTGTACGCTTTTTTGTGGCTACGGAAGCCGGGTTAGTTGCTTCCGCTTCGGCTGTATTAGCCAATGAATTCCCTGCAACGTGAACGCCATCACGTTGAAGACTCTGTGCGTGAATCACGTGAGTCTTTTGTAGTTCTTTGTGTAAAAGAGCTACCTCGTTCCAGAGCAATTTATGCTTTATTGTGGCACCTGTGTCATCTTTGTAGTCGTTTTCGATCCAACTCTGCAGTTTATTGTTGTAAGAGTTGACGCAAAAATGAGAATCGCACACTATAAGTGTGGGGAATTCGCGTTCTGCATTTTCGAGCGCCATCTTTACAGATCTGATTTCAGTTCTTTGAGCCGAACAGTACTTTACTGATTCGGTTTTTGTTACTTTCGGTCTGAATTTACCGCACAGCCAACGACCTTTAATGATCGCACATGCTGCATCGTAGGATTTTCTCTCTACGTTGAAATGCTGTACAAAGCTATCTGTATAGATTATACAGGCATATTGTGGGAGAGGCAGAATCTCGATTGGCAGAGGATATTCTTCTTCATATTCTAAATCATTCAGTTCTTCAAATTGCGGTGCGAAATAGTATTTCACGTCTTCCGCTCCTAGAGAATCTATACACTGTATCCATTTCGGATCCAGTGACACTGTAGGCAGGTTTACTGGGCTGAATAGCGCCTCGAAGGCGGATTCCGCTGTAAGGATATTAATCCGTTTGCCGTGTGCTAATTCTCGTTCATTTGCTAATGCGATTTGCACTGCGTTCACAGTTCTTTCTGTGCGACTGAATGTTTTTTCTGCTTGTGTGTACAAGTGAGATTTAATTGAAATTGGTACCTTTTCTCCCTCATTAGAGGTTAGGTATGTGAATCCGCATCTTCCTGGGATGACTCGGATTACAAGATCGATCGTGTTGTCACGTGTATCTAGTTTTATTTTTGCTAACATGTCTGTTTGCAGTGATCTCAAAATTTCTGTGCGTTTTTGAGTCCAATTGATTTGTTTAAAATCAGGTTTTATTAGTTCCTAGAGAGGTTTAACCCTCTCTGCGTAATTTAGTATGTAAGTTCTTCCGAAATTCAGAAAACCTAGTATTGATTGTAAATTCTTCAGCGTTTTTGGAGCTTGGAGTACAGCGCACTTCTCTAAGAAGTTGTCCGCTAGGCTTTTCCCTTCACTTGATAATTCGTACCCTAAGAACAGTACTGTCAGATGGGCAATTCGGGACTTTTTAAAGTTGAATTTGTAACCCTCTGCTGCGAACCCAAGTATAATGGTGTTCACTCTTTTCAAGTGAGTATCCAAGTCGTCGTCTGTGAGATAAATATCATCTACTTAAGATAATGCTTCATCATCATAGATTTGTAGTAACTCTGTTACCCTAGCTGAGAATAGTCCTGGGCTGTTCTTGAACCCTGTGGGAGTCGACAGAATTTTTTCTGTGACCCAAATGCGGAGAAAGCGGTCAAATATCTGCTTTCTGGTGCAATGTTTTGACAAAAGAAACCATTAGAAATGTCTAATGTTGTTTTATATTTTTTCCTAACTATGTTATTCATTAGGGCTGCACTATGCGAGTTTTGTACTGCAAAAGTTTTGCAACATGTATTAAGGTGTCTGTAGTCCAAAACTAGACGATATGAATTGTCTGGCTTGGAGACAGGAAACAAAGGATTGTTCATTTGAGAGGTGCATGTTTCAATCACCCCCTGGTACTCAAGTTGATCTAAGATCACCCTGACTTGTTTTTTAGCTTCTTGCTTTCTGGGATACTGCAGTTGGGCAGTTGGTTCACTTTTTAGTTGGATTTTGTGAGGAGGAGAATCCTCATCCCATCCTACATGATTTTTATATAATGCAGGTGCCTGGGCTACTGCCCATTTCCTTGCATATGTATATTTTTTATGAATCGGTATGTGATTCGAGAAGGCAGGCATAATCACTTCTTCGCCACAAGGGCACTCCCTGACAAACTCTGGGGGCCAATCTTTTTCAGCTAACAGAATATCATAGCCTTTTGAGAGCTTATCCCAAAATAGACCATTAATTTTTCTAGTCTTATCACCCTCTATACGCAATGTTATTTCGTATATTTTATGGGGCTCGCTAAGTCTGGCGTCGGCAGTTTCAACCTGAATGAATTCATTTGTGTCCACTGTCTCCAGATGACTCATCAAGATCTTGCGCGCTATACTGATTTCTGCTGCACTGTCCAACATTGTCAATGCCCACTCCCCGTTTTTCAACTGTGTCCTCAGTATTCTCGGCATGGTTGATTACTCTAATACTGGCTACCTTCTTTTTCTGAAATTGAGATTTCTTATTTTGAGCAGGTTCCTTGTCTTTGGACTTGGTGTGCTCTCCTGGGTCTGACCGTCCTCTTCTTTCCGAATTCTGTGGAAAAGATCGAGAGGGACGTGTATCAATACTTTGATATCTATCAGGTTTTTTTTATATTATCCCTATTTCTAAGGTTATATCTTTTCTCAGAGGGCTCCCTCTGGGGAGACTGGCGTTCTCGAGTCGGAGTTCTTTCCCTCCGTCGAGGAGACCTTCCTCTGGACTGGAAAACTTTTTCCTTGGGAGTGGATTGTTTATTTCCATCCCAGCTCTTTTTAGGAGTGTTTAAATTATTTTTAATAAATAATTTTTCAGGATTTTCGAGCAGTTGGGGCTTAACTGGTTTCCCACCCAAGCTGTCTCTACCTAATTCTTCATAGCACTTTTCTATGATTTTTGCAAGCTCAACAGGATCTTTTATATCTGTTTCCCTCAGCTTCTGGCGGATCGCCACAGATGCTGCTTCTCCCTTTATGTTGGCTAATAATATAGCCGTGACCTGCTTGAAGTCTTTCAGTAATTTCATACCTAGATTTAAAGCGGGCTCTGGACCGAATTCATTTTGAATCTGTTTTAGCACTTCTGGTATTACCGCCATAGACGGAACACCGTGTGTTTTTGTGTAAATGGAAGCAAAGACTGTACCCCAAGTGTCGCAGTCCTCCACGTGTGGTGCGATTCCCATAGGAAGGCAGATGGTCAAGATTCTGTGTTTCTCAATAGGGGTAGTATCAGGAAATACTGCCTCTATTTGAGTGATTTTCTGGGCTAACCAGAAAGGAATTTGTTCCCGTTTTACGGGTGTTTTACCAAGACATGACTGTATGTTCTGTGGTGTAATTTTATTTGTGTTCCCCTGGTGAGGGGTCAGCTGGTGTGAATTAACAGCTGGCTGGACTGTTGCAGTCCGCATTACATATTGGACTAATTGCCTATGTATTTTTATTAATGTGTTTAGCTGTGCTAACAGCTCTTCCTTAGACATTTTTGCAATGTCAGGATGTGGTGTGTAGCTGGCTAGAACCGGCCACGTGGCTCCTGGTCTACCTAGTGGACCGAGCCTAGTTATTTGATCAGTGTGTTTTAGGGCGCCATTAAACCAGAGCAGGTGCTCTTGAAATTTAAGTGGGATTTCAATCTCCTCAAAAGGAGCGTACTCTCCCCGAGGTTCCTCTATTTTGTAATAGTGAAACTCTTTTGTTCTAGCGTTTACCGCTGGAAAGTTTATCCATGAATAGAATACCTCTGTCTGCCGATACTCGTGAGCCTCTATTACTAAAATTACTGTACCACCTTGTGGTGTCAGTCCGTTTTCTATAAGTTTTAAAGTTATAGATTTTCTTAAGTGGACCGGGATGTCGATAGCATCCGGGTCAATCTGTAGGAGACTCGAGTCTTCCTCTATTAGTTGGGCTGCCAGTCTAACTGCTTCCCTTTCTTCTTCACTGTCTGTCATTTTTTAGAAATGCAGACTTTGAAGAGTAGGTCTCCAAGGAGACAAAGATTAGATGCACAATATTTTGGAACACTGTATCCTTCAACGTTGAATAAACCAGAGCTTTACATAGGAATCTCTTCCTACTAAGGTCGGGCGGATTTTAACCTTTCACCCACTCCAGACGTCTATTGGAGTATTTACGGGAGAAAGGGGTCTGTGAAATATGCACGACTGAGTTACTCTATAAGTCTTGCGTTAGTTTATCGCCTTACCAAACGTTGGGCGCCATGTAGTGTAGTTCCTAGTTTCCCACTAGGCCCTGCGCATTGGAATAACATAAACAGTAGTATCGACGTGGAACTGCAGATATTCCAGGCCTCCACTGACTATGCTAAACTTAATTGGGTTGTGTTACCAACTAGCTCAGAGGTCACTGGAAACTTTCTTCTCTGCATAGGAAGTGATCAGCTTCCTTGGCACAGACAAGAAGGGATTCAGTTTTCCAACAACCGTGCAACATGACAACTTTGCGCCTCAGATCAAGAGTCGATCTCTAGGGTCGTGTGAAACAGTAGACATGTATTTCACTCAGTCAGTCTAGTGCAGTTTACTTTCACAAGATGTAGAGAATAGAGAGACGGGCGTTAGTCAATAAAGGGTTAACATTTATTGAACAGTCTTTCTTCTCGTACAAGAGAAATGTATTGCCACAATTGCAATAATTGTTATTATAAAAAGTACGTACAGTAAGATAAGTATTGCGAAATAGAACTGTAAAAGCATTGATATGGTTTCTTAGCCATACAATGGTTTAAAAGTAATAAAACATATATACAGTCATATATACATTTGGCTAACGTACTCAACTGGTGCTTCTAACTAAGCCTACCCCAGTGTGCCTGACCTAAGCCTAACACGTGAGAAGGGGAGTAAGTAAGTAGCTTTAAGCTAAGTTGGTTTTGCCAAGGTTTGTTTCAAGAATTCTCGTCTAAGGGTTTAGTCAACACCATACCTCTGAATAGAATGATGGAGGATTGGTATCTCCTTCAGGGGTCTCTCTCGATATCCCAGTCACCTGCGAGGGTAGACCCGAAGCGCCGGGACTGGATTTCTCTGCACCAGAAAGGCAGCAGCTTCTCTTCAGCGCGTCGAGGAAGGAGGGGTGACAGCATCCGCGGGCAGCTGGAATCGGCTGGATGTCTTCGCAGAGGACGGCTGCTCGGCTCCTCAAGCGTGCTGCACCATAGTTCGCGCTGTAGCGGCGATAATGGTAATCAGCAGCTTCACCACCACAGGATAGCAGGCTGCAGCGACAGAGTGCTAGTTTTTACCAACACAGGGTCATGCAGGCAGCTGGCATCAGCAACAGGCAACGAACTCACAGCTCGTATCTCTCTCATTGCTTAAGGCAACGTTGGTAATATTTATACCTTACAGGTGCCGGGTTTGACGCAAGTTTGCTGGACATAAGACGTCAATAAAAGATGTCACTAGGAAGTGACAGTTATCAGTTGCTCATTAGAGTTCCATTACTAATCAAAACATAGCAAGCGGGGATTTCCAGGTTTGCTAAGTTTTTATCTTGTTGAAGAACTCGGAGTGTTATCTAGGAATATCAGATAGCGACTGCTGCTCTGTCATTGCACTAATTGGTCGCAAAGGAAGTAGCAGAGAGTCATGCTGGAATGTGGCTCTGTTTGTGTGAGGCCAGAGATGACTTTTCAGAAAATCGCACTTGAACGGTTATGCCAATATAGGGAATAAATGGATTTATAGCCGAATAGGGGCATAAGGTCACAGTATCGATCAGGAACCTAGATAAGCACGCAACACTATAAACAAATGAAAGAAAAGGCCAGGTCCAGATAGATGAGGTCCTTAAGGGGGGCCACGCGCCCCTCCTTCCCTAATAAATCTAACACATTTACAAAAGAATCCCCTTAAAGAAGTCACCAGATAACCCCCCTTTTGAAAAAGGACCTCCAGGCGTACATCTTGTTGGGTAAAAAAGTCCCCTTGACTGCTAAGGTTCCTTGGGGACGAACAACCCCTCTTGTTACCTTCAATATTCTCACACAGGGGGATTGATGAGAGGTCTTCAGAGGCCATGCCCTCTTTCTCTACCACTCTGCAAATGCATCTCCTGGCACACTACTGGTTGGAAGATGGTGTCCTGTTGGCCGTTAAGGGTCCTTGGGGCCAAGAAACTCTTCTGTAAGTCCCACAAAGCAGTATTGCTGAGAGGTATTGGGAGGTAGACCCTGTTTCTTCACCGCTCTGCAAACGCGCCTCCTGGTGCACTACTGGTTGGGGGGATGAAGACTTCTTGGATGATGAGGGTCCTTGGAAGCCAAGAAGCCCTCATGTTACCTCCAGTAAGTCTGACATAGATGAATTTCCGAGAGCTGGTCTGAGGCCCTGCACCCATTTCTCCACTTCACTGCAAATGTGATTACTAGTTAAACAACCATAGCAATTTCCTTAAAAAACCAAAGGTTAAAGGGACGTTATAGTTAGGAAATAGAATTTGAAAAACCTTAGAAATGAACTTAAAATAGCAAATGATATAGGGGCATTACAATTAGGAAATTGAATTAAAAACGTTAGCAATCCAATGAACAAAAATAAAGGTTGCAGTGTCGTTATAGTTAGTCTCAGATTTCACTCATGCTAGATCAGTGAAATTCTGCAGTTATAGTTATCTGAGCTAATTATAACTTATTCCCCTGCAATGCCATGCCTATGACCTCAAATGTTACATTAATAATGACATCTCAAATGGCATCACTGATGATATCATGTACAGAACCACTTGCATACCCACTCACAACCCTATACAGCCTCTCATGCATCCACCCACACAATCACTCACATACCCATTTACAAACCCATATAAGTACTCCACTCCCACTCACTCACTCATACGGCTACTCATACAACCAGTACCTTACCCATACAGCAACTTGCATAGCCACACACTCACCCATACAGCTACTCAAACACCCGCTAATCCACCTATACAGCCACTCATACCCCACTCACTACCCCATACAGCTCCTTAACATAGCCACTCACTCATCCATACAAGCACTCACACCCAGGCGACCACTTAAATACCCATTCACAAATCCATACAGGCACTCACATTCCCATTCACACATCCATCCAAGCATAAAGGTATGTTTTTTGGTGGCTATAACATCTATGATTTTGGTGGCTATAACATCTCCGCATAGAATCATAGACTTGAAAACCTAGGGTATTTGTCCACTGTACCCCTAAATTTGAGATTATTTTTGTATAGATTGTTTCTTAGATTAGTGCTAGGTTTCAGTCCTTAAGTAATGTAATTATTTCCTCAGGATCAGGAAATAATTCTGCCTTCTTTTTTCCAACAATTACTACTCTGGAAGAAAAGGGTCTTAATACTCTGGATGTATCAAGGGCTGCGAAGATGTAATTATCTAGGACAAAAGAGTTTGGTGAAAATCTTTTGTGCATTTTGGTATTTATTGGTTTGGTCAAAAGACCTCCATTGCTTAAGCAGATGGGTTAAGTCTATTATTTCTATTAAATATGATTCAGAGGGCACCCCTTTACTAGGTAAAATACAGGGTAGGTCTTCACAAGGAATTGCTGCCTCCTGAGCTTTCATTTTGAATGTTTGTAAACTTGCTACTTGGGCTACACCTTCTACTTTTGTTTCTCACTATCGATTAGATTTTGGGAATGTTGATTCTATGGATTTAGTGCTATGCTCTTATATTCGTGCTCCTATTTGTGCATTAAAAGATTGATTTGCATAATTTGGGAGCTTCTAATTTTTTTGTGTCAGGGAATCAGGTTCCGATTCATTGTTCTGATACATCCTTATATAGTAAGTAGTGTTGGGAGAAAAAGGGTTGAGGAGGTTATAATTCAATTACTGGTAATCTTCGTTACTCCAAATACCCTTTTTTCACAACAAAACTTATGACCCTCCCACCTGGTCACATTCCTCAACCTGAATTTCCCTTTTAGATTGGGCATATCCAGGAAGTGTTTTGGGATACAACCCTGTTCATTGCTAGTTTACTGGAGGGGAGCATAAGGGAGGTACTTAGGGTGTTTTGTTTTGCATCTCAATAGATGCTGGGAGGTTATATGGTACCTGGGTAGAAGTTAGACACTTCATTAATATGGTAAGTAATGGCATGAAAAAAGGTAATTTGGAGAACCAAAAAATTACAGGTAAGTAATTACCAACAAGTCTCAATTATTAGAAAAAACAGTGAGCTGCCAAATCATACACGTATTGCATTAAAAGATAATAAAGAATAGTCTATTAGTGATTGGTATTTGTAATTAGCATTTGCATCTGCTGAACCATTAAATGAAGACAATATCTGGAGCCAATGCACCTGTGCCATTGCTAATTTCTCCAAGGGAACAGGGAATGCAGTCAAAACAGCATGGAGGCTCCCCCTCCCTGGCAGCTTTTCTGAATCCAGGCGGACAGGCGTTACTGCAGACAGACTGGGGAACCTGAAATGGGAATATTCAATTAAATATAGTGAACAGATGCAGATGAAATAATGGTCACAATTTGCGATTAGTATTTTTACAAACTAGTGTGTTAATTTACAAACTGACCTAGGTAGCAATAGGTTGGTTGGTAAATACCTAGTTGGCCACCGTTTGTAGTTTGACTTACCGCATGAATATTAATGAGGTAGGTCACCAACTGCAGCCCACTAGGTATTGCAGCCATCAGAAGACAACCACTTCTGTGATTGCTTTTTTAAGTGCAGCAATGAACTAAAAAAGAATAACAAGTGTGAGTTTTATTTTTTTGAGAGTAGGTATTAAGACATTAGAACTATGGGACCTCTGCCTGCTCTTAAAAAAATGTTTTGGTCAACAATCACAAAGGGGATGGGGTCCCTTAAAGTTTGCAAATAGCTTAGCCTCTCCTTTAAGGAAGTGGTAAAATATTAATGTTTTGTGACTAGAATTTAGTCTTAATTGAATTTCACTATGATTTGATATTTGAAAGCTACACCCTAAACACATCCCTTTGAAATAATGAATCTTAATTGGGTTGCAAATCCAAATTGTGATTTGGTAACTTGTTACGGAATTGCAATTTGAGATTTGTACACTTGATTCGGAAAATTGGGGCATTTGCAACCCCAAAAATGATGGCTGTTAGTAATCTCAATAAACCCATGCATCACTATTCAATAGATTTTTGATTTGCCTGCACAAGACATACCTAGAAGCTATTTTTTTCTGGGCCAGATTGACAAGATATGTGGCTGAATGCCTCAGCACGCATAGATCCTAGAAAAAGGCAAGTGGTGGACAAGCTCCATGGCCAATGGATTGCAGGTACTGACAGACTGGTGCAATGCTGGTGACAGCTGGGGCAATCACTTGAACACTGCCAACAAAACTGGAGATGTTGCCCTGCAGTGCTATTTGGACAGCTTCACGGTATGAATGGTGAAGCCAAGCAATGCAGCAGTTTGTTCCTGGTGCCAGAGGTGGCAGAGTTGAGGAAACAGGACACAAGCACCGGCAAGCCTCAGGGAGGAAATGGGTCTTTATTGCCACATACCACGCATCAGTGATCCAAAGATGTGTGGAAAAACACTGCCCAGGCGTGCAGCCTAAACTGAGGCACACCTATCAATCTCAGTGATGATCAGGCTGACTGGGCCCCTTGGGGAGCACCCAGAGGCACTGTGGATAAAAGTGCCTATTTGATGATTTAAGTCTAGCCCACCCAATGCAATCAATGGTTTCTGTAGAGTATGGAATCAATAGGCATAAACCACAACTATCCACAGAGGAATGAAATATACATAACACAACATCAATTAACTAGAGTGTACTCTTGCATGAGCTGAGCCGACTTCACTGTGAATGGCAGGGGGGTCTGCGATTCTCAATAACTGTAACACAATAACCATGAGCCATGATACCCTCACATGAACAGGCAGATGGGCACCACACGTGTGCCACACACCACCATTCCCCAATCGCTATCTTCAATGTGGAGCTAAAACATCTGATTTTGAAAGGTAATAAGCAAATAACTGAGAAGATATAAAAAATGTCCATTCTGGTTACCCTCATGAGGCAAGACATTGGCAAGTGGGGAGAAGCAGATGCTAGGATAATGGAATACAAACAAACAATGGAAACAGTGTCAGTTATGCTACACAGACATGACGAGAACATTGCAGATATAGAGGATGGGTCCAGGCACAACAATGTTTACCTTCTGTGGCTTCATTAAAGTGTACAAAAAAACTTGCTGGAGATGTTTTTAGAAGACTTGATCCCCACAATGTTTGAGCACTCTGAGGTGCACCAGATGCTGCAAATTGACAGAGCACATGGCTCCCTAACTCAACAGCAACATCTTATGAAATGAGTGCTATGCAAAAAAAGAAGGGTTGACTCCTCACAGCAGCAAGGAAACAGACACTGATTATGTGTAATGGAATTAGCATTTCTTCTCAACCAGATTTGTTGTTTTTCCCTCCATGTTGCTCTTTTTCTGTGTATACTTGACATAGAAAGGAGACATACTGGAGGGTAAGATAAAGGTGAGGACCCGGACAGATGCTCCTATCCTTAGCTCCATACCTCAGCCCAGATTTCCATTGCATATTCAGAGTAAGGGGTATTATAAGACTCGAAAAACGAAAAGATTGGGGGGTCTGTGTGGGCTAGTTTACCGACACCGACACCTCACAACCCGATTTGTAACAAAAAACAATAAGCAGGAGATGACAAGTCAAAGAAAATGTGTGTTGTTCTGGAGCTATGAACAAACAAGGATCAAGGAACTACAACAAGAAATTACACTAGGCTGAAAAACTCCCATCAGCCCACCATTGGGGCGGAATTTCATCATATGGGATACGGATGGTAGATCCAACTCTCGCACAACACATCTGATTTCCAAGGTAGACCTCTAGCCACAGTGTATTTCGAGTGGTGCTGATAGTGTGCAGTGCTGTGAGACAAGTGAGTGATAAAATAAAAATACTACTAGAACAGAAAGTTTGTTTAATAAGCACTGTTCCAGTGTCAAGATTAAAATAGCGCCTAATAGTCTGAAAATATGACTATAAAGTGGCGCAGTGCAGAGGGGTCGACATGTTTCAGCTGTATGGAATCAACTATCCAGCTTTCTTCAGGACCGTGATCTAATAGCGACTGCAAAGTAAGTGACAATGTGAAAGAAATGACAACATTGTGCAACATTGAATCAAAATATTCCTACCAGGAACTTGGATCCCCAATGTAAACGGAAAAATGAATACATTGTCCCTTCCTACGAGAAAGGAAAATAGTGCACAAACTGTATGATATCAAAAGTGTCTGCAGGAGCCTACCTGACCGTCGGTACCTCTTGCCGGCTTCCAAGTGGGAGTGGAGGTAACAGACGGACAGCTAGCGCACCTTTTTATGCCAAGGTTAATTGAATAATTGATATCATGAGTTCGCAGTTGTTATGCTCAAGTATCAATGCCGATCGCAATCGTAATCAGATTTAACCGCTATTCGCCTACGTGCATACGCCTGCGCCAGTACTGGAATATGAAAATGTATATACAGAACATCATTTATAGCGATGTCCACGCTATATCATCATTAAGTCCCTTGCTGTCACTTTTAAGTGAAAAAATCAATTTTTGTTACTTAATGAATAGGAATCTGGAGATGTCACTGATGTGGGGTGGGATAAACGGCTGTTCTAAGATCAACCACCTCATGTCTTCTGCAGTATGTTGGTGTGTCACAAAATGATCAGTCAATCTTGTTGATTGTTTCTGACAATGGATCGTGCTCTTATGCTCCCCGATCCTCAATTTTATTTTTCGGGTAGTGTATCCAATATATCTTAAGGAGCAGGGGCAGGTAATCATGTAAATGACCCTTTCCTTATTACAATTTGTGTGTTTCTTAAGGAACCACATCTTGCCTGTTCCTAAGTCAAATTTGTCAGTTTTGAGGGTCTGAGGGCAGGCACTGCATGAGCCACATGGGTAGTGGCCCTGTACCGGGGGGAGGTCCCAGAGTGTTTTTGACCTCTCCTTCTCTTGAGTTCTTGGTCTGGTATGGACGAGGCTGTCACGCAGACTAGGTGCTCTTTTGAAAGGGAACAATGGTGATGGAATGTTTGTGTCAGTTATGTTCAAAATATTCCAATGTTTACGTATTGCTCTCTGAATTTTATTTGACAGGACACTAAATGTGCTCATAAATGTGAGTCTGTCCAGTGGTGGATTTTGGGGTTGTCTTTCTAAAAGTGCCTCCCGGTTGTTATTGGAGGCACGTTTCCATGCTCTTTTGACTAAATACTTTGGGTAGTGTTGTTCCAGTAATTGATGAGACAATTTGGTTGCATGTTTGTCAAACAAATCTATTGATGAACAGTTTCTTCTAAGTCGAAGAAATTGACCTACAGGTAGATTATCCCGTAGTGAAAGTGGATGATGACTACTATACACGAGAAGGGAGTTTCACGCCATGGGTTTGGTGTAAAGCTCACATTGTAGTCTCCCTGCTTCTGGAAAGATTGACACATCCAGGAAGGGGAGTCTCAAACGGCTAAACTCAAGCGTGAATTTAAGATATTGGTTCTGATCATTGAGCCACTGATGAAATGATTGAATCTCTACCGTGGAGCCTCGCCAGACCACCCGGATATCGTCAATGTATCTCTTCCATAGCAACACCTGATGGAAATATGGGTTGCTATGGTTGAGAACGTGGTCCTGTTCAAATTGATGAACATAGAGGTTGGCGAGGCTCGGGGCAAAAACACTCCCCATAAAAGTTCTGGAGATTTGGAGGAAGAACTGATCTTCAAATTCGAAGAAGTTCTCCATCATGGCTATTTTGGCACATTCCAGAATGAAATTGACGGGGGTGATACTGTCAAGGTCTCGCAGGGATAGTAGTTGTCTGATGGTTTCTAGAGTTTCTTCCTGCGGTATACAGTTGTAAAGCGACTCCACGTCGAAACTAACCAATAGGTCTGTTTCAACGTTGAACTCAATGTCTGGTAGGAGTCTCAGAACATCTGCTGTGTCCTGTAAGTATGTGGGCATTTCTTTCACCAGAGGTCTGAGAAAGAAGTCTACAAATGCGGAGAGGGGCTCCAAGAGGGAGCCGAACCCTGAAATGTTAGGGCGTCCTGGTGGTGGTCTAGTGGCTTTATGTATTTTCGGGAGGCAGTAGAAACCAGTTGTGACCGGGTTGTGTGTCACCAGGAATCTAGCCTCTTGAGGTGTTATCCATCCTTCTATACTTCCCTCATCTACTAAGGTCTTAATTGCTGTGAGTAGTCGTGACGTAGGATCTTCAGACAGTCGACGATAGAATAGAGTATTATCGAGTTGTCTCAAGCATTCTTGTCGATACCGGACCATGTCTAATACGACAGTGGCCCCTCCTTTGTCCGCTGGTTTGATTATTATGGACGGATCTTTTGAAAAATTAATAAGGACATTCCTTTCCTTCTTTGGAAGGTTATGGAAGCTCTGGAAAGCTTCATCATGTAGCCCCATAATGTCATGTGTGACCGCTTGTTCAAAAGTGGTCACCTGTGATGGAACTTGGTGACTAAGGGGGGTAAATGTCGATTTAGGGCATAGCCCTGTGTTGGTAAGAATCTCGTCCGAGGTTCTATCAAGATAAGTTTTGTTCTTGAAGAAAAAGTGAAGGCATACCTTTCTAAAGAATTTCTCGAGTTCTATTCTCATCTGGAATGGATCACCTTTATTCGTAGGGACAAAGCCAAGTCTTTTCTCCAGGACAGCTTGCTCAGTTGATGTTAAGGTCCGAGAGCTTAGATTTACAGTTAGGTTCCGCTCGCTTCCGTGCTGGTACTCGCTGGTAGCGACTGCTCGAGCCTGCACCAGGCGAGGTCGCCCCCACTTCCGCTGCTCCTGCCCGCTGTGGCCAGTACTCTGCCCTGCTGACTGCTGCGCACTTCCTGCTACCACCTCCGTTTTTCGCCGCTGTATGCCTGCTGCTGCGTGCCTGGTTTCCCCTTTGTTTTTCCGCCTGCTGTAGTGTTCACTTGTCTCCCCTCGTATTTTTCGCCTGTTTCCCCTTGTATTTTACACTTGTCTCCACGTGTATTTTTCACTTGTCTCCCCTTTTGCCTTCTGTACCCACCTGTCTCCCCTCGTATTTTTCACTTGTTTCCCCTCGTATTTTTCACTTGTCTCCAATTGTATTTTTCACTTGTCTCCCCTCTGCTGCCCTTCCCCACCTGTGTGCTCCCTCCAGCCGCCGGACGACCCACCGCCGCTGAGCCGGCCTCATCCCTCCTTCCCGCCACTGCCCTCCGGCGTCTCCGCCCCCCTCCTGCCCATTGGCCGCCCCGCTCCTGCCACCCAGCTGACCCGCCCTCCCGGCTCCTCACTTATGACACCCCCGGAGTGACCGCGCAGCGGACGCGCGCAGCGGGAGCGCCGACTGAGCGCCGAAGGTGCGCTAAAGGTAAGCCCGTCTGCGCCCGTCCGCGCCTGGACCGCGCCCAGTACCAGGACCCCTGGCCCCCGCAGACACCAGCCCAGCCGTTGGACCTACGACGTCACCGAACTCTATGCACTCAACACCGGAAGAATCCCGGGCTGCTATCGAGCCACCCCGAGACGCACCCACGGACCCTTCTGCTGCCACTCCTGCAAGTTCACCTGCATTCGGACCTGCACCACCCCAGCACCGACCAAGCCGAACTCCAGCAGCAACCACCTCAAGTGCATCCTGCTCAACACCCACTCCGTCCACAGACACGCCGTCGAGCTCTGGAACCTGCTCGACACCACAGCCCCAGACGTCGCCTTCCTCACGGAAACACCGACGACACCCTCGCACCCGCCGAACACCTGCACTTCCAGATCCACATCAACCCCAAGACGACCCTCAGAGGCACCCTCATCTACAGACCCCCGGGACCACGCACACAATTCAGCGAAGACATCGCCGACTTCATCAGCCCGCACGCCCTCCACTCCGCTGACTACATCCTCCTCGGGGACCTCAACTTCCACCTGGAGAACAACAACGACCGCAACACCACCACCCTGCTGGACAACCTCGCTAACCTCGGACTCAAGCAACTGGTAACCACCCCCACCCACTACGCCGGACACACACTCGACCCCGTCTTCTCATCCAGCAAGGACATCACCTTCAGCCACGCCACCGGACTCCACTGGACCGACCACAGCTGCATCCACTTCAGCTTCAGGAGGACCACGATCCACCACCACCAGCAACAGGTTGCACGCAGAAGCTGGAACAAGATCACAGCCGACCAGCTCGCGACTTCCCTGAGCAAGAACCCATCCACCAGCGCAATGAACCCCAGCCAAGCGGCCACCAACCTCACGAAGTGGATCAGCGATTGCGCAGATGACCTCGGCCCTCTGAAGACCCCGCCTAACAGACCCGGCAGCAAGAAAGCCCCTTGGTATACCGACGAACTCAAGAGCTCCAAGAAGAACTGCAGAGCCCTCGAGAAAGCCTGGCGCAGAGACCCAACACCGGACAACATGACTGCCCTCAAGCTCGCCACCCGGAAACACCACCAACTGATCCGCGACACCAAGAAAACTGCATTCAAGGATCGACTGGACAACAACGCACACAACAGCAAGGAACTCTTCAACATCGTCAAAGAGCTCTCCAACCCAGACGCCGGAAACAACAACATCACCCCCTCGCAAGACCTCTGCAACTCCCTCGCCTCCTACTTCCACAACAAGATCGCGGATATACACAACAGCTTCAGCACTCAACCGATGCACGCCACGACTGAACCACCGCCCACCACCCTCCACACCTGGACCCCGATCAGCACCGAAGACACCGTCCGCACGATGAACTCCATCCACTCCGGATCTCCGACCGACCCCTGCCCACACCACGTCTTCAGAAAGGCCGACGTGGTCAGCGCACCCCACCTACGGGACATCATCAACGCCTCCTTCGACACCACCACCTTCCCGGAGAGCTGGAAGCACGCCGAACTCAGCGCTCTACTTAAAAAGCCATTGGCCAACCCGACCGACCTCAAGAACTACCGCCCCATCTCGCTGCTCCCGTTTCCTGCAAAAGTCATCCAAAAGACCGTCAACAAACAGCTGGCCGCCTTCCTCGAGACGAACGGATCCCTCGACCTCTCGCAGTCTGGCTTCAGGGCCAACCACTGCACCGAGACCGCCCTGATCGCAGCAACCGATGACATCCGAGCCCTGCTCGACAACGGAGAAACAGCGGCCCTCATCCTCCTGGACCTCTCCGCGGCCTTCGACAGTGTCTGCCACTGTACCCTAGTGCAGCGACTCAGCAACGTCGGAATCCAGGAGAAGGCACTGGAGTGGATCATCTCCTTGCTCGCCGGAAGGACACAGAGAGTCCGCCTCCCCCCGTTCAGATCAGAAGCCACCGAAGTCATCTGCGGCGTTCCTCAAGGCTCCTCGCTCAGCCCTACCCTCTTCAACGTCTACATGAGCCCCCTCGCTGCCATCGCACACCAGCACAACCTCAACATCATCTCCTACGCCGACGACACCCAGCTGATCCTCTCCCTCACCAACGACCCAGCCACCGCCAGAGCCAACCTACATGATGGGATGAAAGATGTAGCCGAATGGATGAAGAACAGCCACCTGAAACTGAACTCAAACAAGACGGAAGTCCTCATCCTGGGCTCCTCGCCCTCCGCCTGGGACCACTCCTGGTGGACCCTCGCCCTGGGCACCGCACCCAAACCGACAGATCACGCATGCAAGCCTGGGCTTCATCCTGGACTCCTCCCTCTCCATGACCAGACAAGTCAACGCCGTCTCCTCGTCGTGCTTCAACATCCTGCGTATGCTACGGAAGTTCTTCCGGTGGATCCCGACCGAGACCAGGAAGACGGTCACCCAGGCCCTCGTCACCAGCCGTCTGGACTACGGCAACTCCCTCTACTCCAGAACCACCGCCAAAATCCAGAAGAGACTCAAGCGGATCCAGAAACCCTCAGCACGACTTATCCTGGACATCCCTCGTCACAACCACATCTCCCGACACCTGAGAGACCTGCACTGGCTCCCGGTCAACAAGAGAATCACCTTCCGTCTCCTCACCCAGGCACACAAATCCGTACCTAGGCACACAAATCCGTACACAACCAAGGCCCAGGATACCTCAACAGCCGCCTCAACTTCTACGCTCCCAAACGCCAGTTTCGATCGACCGGCCTCGCCCTCGCCGCCATCCCCCGCATCCGAAGAGCCACCACAGGGGGCAGGTCCTTCTCCTACCTCGCCGCCAAGACTTAGAACTCCCTCCCGACCCACCTCCGTCTGACCCAGGACCACCTCGCCTTCAGAAAGCAGCTCAAGACCTGGCTGTTCGAGCAGTAGCGGACCCCCCCTCCCCTAGCGCCTTGAGACCCTCCGGGTGAGTAGTGCGCTTTACAAATGCATTGATTGATTGATTGATTGATTGCGCAGCTCTCCTGCTCCGTGTGTTGGGGACCGAGGGATCTGCTTCCCTCTGGACGGTTTGTTGCCCTCTTCTTTTTCTGCGGTTGTGTCCACAGCCCAGTCCTAAAAAAGACTGGTCAGGGAAGAACTGTGGGTGCTGTGTAAACGGATTCATGTGTTGTGCAAAGGGGCGTGGTTGGAAACCCCTAGGGCCAGGAGGCCACCATGGGGCAGAATTCTGATAATTGCCCGAATAATTCCCTTGCATACCACCTCTCTGTCTACTTCCTCTCTTATAGAAATGCTGCGCCTGTCCACCTCCCCGGGGTTGCCCTCCGGTGGGGTTGGTAGTATCTGAATCACTAGAGTCAGAACCTGAGGTAGAATAGTTAGACCCATATCGTCTCCCTTTACTGTTAAATCCAGGTGCCACTTAATTGTCACTGGTATAAGGATAAATCTTAACCAATGAGAAACGGGCCAGATCTTTTTTAAATGTATCAATTTTGCTGGAAAGTATGTTGTCCTTATAGTCTTTGTTGGTCTTATAAGTCTCATCCAAACGTTTTTTGAAGAGTGTATTGCAGGTGGTCTTGATTTGGCCTTCTAATGTCTGTATTTCGATTAGAATGGTGTCTGCTATTCTTTTAGCAGAGCTAATAATCAAGATCAGCCAGTCTTGCGTGCATCGCCACGCTATCAGAGACCAGTCTCGCAGAAATTTTTTATCAGTCAAAAAGAGTCTTGGTGCATTTGTGACAATTAAGACTGTGGGAGCACATTTACCCCGTAAGTATTCTGCCATTATAAGTCCATGGACAGTGATACGTGAGTGTGTTTTCTTAAGGTTGAGTAAAGTTAACCAATCATCTTTGGCTGCACCTGTGGTCTCCGGTATCGAATCCAAAATACAGGGATTGTCGGCTAAAATGGAATTCAAGAATTCATCATCGAATGCTAAACCCGCAAAGTCGGCCATGGTCTAGCCGGGGAAGTGTCTGTGTGAAAGTCAACTGGGAGAGCTAGAAAACCAGGGACTCGAACCCTGATTCTGCAAAGTAGACCCGCAACCGAAGTTGCTCCTAATACTAGAAAAACGAAAAGATTGGGGGGTCTGTGTGGGTTAGTTTACCGACCCCGACACCTCACAACCCGATTTGTAACAAAAAAAATAAACAGGAGATGACAGGTCAAAGAAAATGTGTGTTGTTCTGGGGCTATGAACAAACAAGGATCATGGAACTACCACAAGAAATTACACTAGGCTGAAAAACTCCCATCAGCCCACCATTGTGGGAGAATTTCATCATATGGGATACGGATGGTAGATCCAACTCTCGCCCAACCCATCTGGTGATGGTGCAGAGATGGATTTCCGAGGTAGAACTGTAGCCACAGTGTATTTTGAGTGGTGCTGATAGTGTGCAGTGCTGTGAGACAAGTGAGTGATAAAATTAAAATAACTACTAGAACAGAAAGTTTGTTTAATAAGCACTGTTCCAGTGTCAAGATTAAAATAGTGCCTAATATTCTGAAAATATGACTATATAGGGGAACAGTGCAGAGTGGTCGACATGTTTTAGCTGTATGGAATTAACTATCCAGCTTTCTTCAGGACCGTGATCTAATAGCGACTGCAAAGTAAGTGACAATGTGAAAGAAATGACAACATTGTGCATTATTGAATCAAAATATTCCTACCAGGAACTTGGATCTCCAATGTAAACTGGTGGAAAAATGAATAAATCGTCCCTTCCTACAAGAAAGGAAAATAGTGCACAAAATGTATGATATCAAAAGTGTGTCCACAATGATCCATGAGTGACAAAGACAACAGTACAAACAACACATAGTTTTAGCGAAGAGCAACAAGTCTCATTGCTTAACAGAAGGCAATAGTCCTCCTAGCTTGTATGACAATGTTCATAATAATATTGTAGAAGTGTTGTACTCACCCAGCGTTATGTGGGAAGTCACCGCACCTCACCCGGCACCCGCTCTGGAAAATGAGGCCCGCTCTGTTAAAAATGGAAGAGATGATAATTTGTGGAACACCACAAAAACAAGAATATTGCGGTGTATAGCCAGGATACTTCCTCACTTCCAAACAATTCAACTAAGCCCAGTTACTTTCAGAATCGACTCCTCCCCACCAGACTAGATGTCCAAGACCAAGCTGGTCCAGAAAGGGTGATTTAGGAAAGAGCCCATATAGGGTCTGCAGGAGTCTACCTGTCCGTCGGTACCTCTCTCCGGGTTCCAAGTGGGAGTGGAGGTAACGGACCGACAGCTAGCACGCCTTTTTATGCCAAGGTTAATTGAATAATTGATATCATGAGTTCGCAGTTGTTATGCTCAAGTATCAATGCCGATCGCAATCGTAATCAGATTTAGCCGCTATTCACCTACGCGCATGCGCCTGCACCAGTACTGCCGGCAATAGTGCATGCGTGGTGGAATGAAAGGCTGTTTACTCAGGCATGCGTGTGGAGTAGATCATATGTTGCACTGCATTTAAAAATGTAAAGTAGTGTCTCCGTTAGGATGACGTCCTGAGATACAGCTAACCCAGATCTATGTTGTCTAAGCTCAGGTGGCAAATAGTAATCCCATGTGGGACACAATCCGGAAAAAAAACGAACTTCGATCTGGAATATCAAGGCTTAAGAGTACGTGAAAAGTAATATTTATTTAATTCAGTAAACGGAGTCCAACAGGATGCAGCCATTGAATCGGTGTAGAAATAGTAGTAATTGTATTAACTAGTAGATAGTAAAAGACATACTCATATACCTAAAGTACATTGCCCTTCGGAAAAACGTGAACTGTATAACGCTATCACGGAATATGAAAATGTATATACAGAACATCATTTATAGTGATGTCCACGCTATATCATCATTAAGTCCCTTGATGTCACTTTTAAGTGAAAAAATCAATTTTTGTTACTTAATGAATAGGAATCTGGAGATGTCACTGATGTGGGGTGGGATAAACGGCTGTTCTAAGATCAACCACCTCATGTCTTCTGCAGTATGTTGGTGTGTCAAAAAATGATCAGTCAATCTTGTTGATTGTTTGTGACAACGGATCATCCTCTTATGCTCCCCGATCCTCAATTGTATTTTTTGGGTAGTGTATCCAATATATCTTAAGGAGCAGGGGCAGGTAATCATGTAAATGACCCTTTCCGTATTACAATTTGTGTGTTTCTTAAGGAACCACATCTTGCCTGTTCCTAAGTCAACTTTGTCAGTTTTGAGGGTCTGAGGGCAGGCACTGCATGAGCCACATGGGTAGTGGCCCTGTACCGGGGAGAGGTCCAAGAGTGTTGTTGATCTCTCCTTCTCTTGAGTACTTGGTCTGGTATGGACGAGGCTGTCACACAGACTAGGTGCTCTTTGAAAGAGAACAATGGTGATGGAATGTTTGTGTCAGTTATGTTCAAAATATTCCAATGTTTACGTATTGTTCTCTGAATTTTATTTGACAGGACACTAAATGTGCTCACAAATGTGAGTCTGTCCAGTGGTGGTTTTTGGGGTCGTCTTTCCAAAAGTGCCTCTCGGTTGTTATTGGAGGCACGTTTCCATGCTCTTTTGACTAAATACTTTGGGTAGTGTCGTTCCTGTAATTGATAAGACAGTTTGGTTGCATGTTTGTCAAACAAATCTATTGATGAACAGTTTCTTCTAAGTCGAAGAAATTGACCTACAGGTAGATTATCCCATAGTGAACGTGGATGATGACTACTATACACGAGAAGGGAGTTTCTCGCCATGGGTTTGGTGTAAAGCTCACATTGTAGTCTCCCTGCTTCTGGAAAGATTGACACATCCAGGAAGGGAAGTCTCAAACGGCTAAACTCAAGTGTGAATTTAAGATATTGGTTCTGATCATTGAGCCACTGATGAAATGACTGAACCTCTACCGTGGAGCCTCACCAGACCACCAGGATATCGTCAATGTATCTCTTCCATAGCAACACCTGATGGAAATATGGGTTGCTATGGCTGAGAACGTGGTCCTGTTCAAATTGATGAACATAGAGGTTGGCGAGGCTCTGGGCAAAAACACTCCCCAAAGAAGTTCCGGAAATTTGGAGGAAGAACTGATCTTCAAATTTGAAGAAGTTCTCCATGATGGCTATTTTGGCACATTCCAGAATGAAATTGACGGGGTGATACTGTCAAGGTCTCGCAGGGATAGTAGTTGTCTGATGCTTTCTAGAGTTTCTTCCTGCGGTATACAGGTGTAAAGCGACTCCACGTCGAAACTAACCAATAGGTCTGTTTCGACGTTGAACTCGATGTCTGGTAGGAGTCTCAGAACATCTGCTGTGTCCTGTAAGTATGTGGGCATTTCTTTCACCAGAGGTCTGAGGAAGAAGTCTACAAATGCGGAGAGGGGCTCCAAGAGGGAGCCGATCCCTGAAATGATAGGGCGTCCTGGTGGTGGTCTAGTGGCTTTATGTATTCTCGGGAGGCAGTAGAAACCAGGTGTGACCCGGTTGTATGTCACCAGGAATCTAGCCTCTTGAGGTGTTATCAATCTTTCTATACTTCCCTCATCTACTAAGGTCTTAATTGCTGTGAGTAGTCGTGATGTAGGATCTTCAGACAGTCGACGATAGACTAGAGTATTATTGAGATGTCTCAAGCATTCTAGTCGATACTGGACCATGTCTAATACGACTCTGGCCCCTCCTTTGTCTCCTGGTTTGATTATTATGGATGGATCTTTTGACAAATTAATAAGGGCATTCCTTTCCTTCTTTGGAAGGTTATGGAAGCTGTGGAAAGCTTCATCATGTAGCCCTATAATGTCATGTGTGACCGCTTGTTCAAAAGTGGTCACCTGTGATGGAACTTGGTGACTGAGGGGGAAAAATGTCGATTTAGGGCTAAGCCTGGGCGTAATATCCATTCCGCTCGAGGATTTCGCGGATTTTCGGTAAATTCGCAATCCGCAAACTCTCGCGAATTTGCCAAAAAATGGAAATTCGCACCCGGCTGATTTTTTTGCTTGGTGATACAATATTGTGCAGCGCGGCGTTCACTTACTGTCATTCAGCGTTTGCCAAGTTGTTTTTCTCGATATTTTGCGAGTGCTGCGCCATTTTGGATCTTGCCGCTGGATCCCCCGGGAGTTTGGCGACCGCGATTACGTAATCGCGGCTTGCCACCATGCACAGCACGCATTGCGAGAGTTCGCAATTGCGAACATGTAGATGCGGCGGGCAGCAACAATCTTGCACTCGCGAAATTACAGAATTTACATTTTTATCAGAATAACTCCTCATGTTGACATTTGCCTGCACTTTTTTTAGCAAAGAGTCAATTTTGGGGGGGGGGGGGGATGGGGGTGGGAGGAAGGAAGTGCCTCACAGTCTCCAACTTCCTGTTCCTGTCCAGCAGGCTCCTCCCAGTGCTTTCTTCATGTGCTGGTCACTTTCATTCGGATCTTGACCTGGAAGTATTACTTTTTGTGGATCCTGCTGGATATTTTGATTTGAGGCCTTTTTGACTTTCTTTGGATCACTTTTAGATTAGAAATTTCACAAGTAAGTTTGTTTAGGGCGTTACAGTTGCTACAACTACAATTTTGGAATTTTCGATTTTTAGGCTGTTGTTGAGGCCTTTTGCCCAGGAGTCTTTCTGTGGGGTCTCTTTAATGTAAACATCATGGAGGGCATGGATGGCATGGGATTGTGCTGATTTTTCCGTGTTTTTCGATTTTTTTGGCTGCTGTGGGAGCCTTTTGCCCAGGGCTAGTGAATGGTGCATGGGCCTAGTCTTTCTGTGGGGAGTCTTAAATTTAAACATCATTGAGGGCATGGATGGCATGGGATTGTGCTGATTTTTATGTGTTTTTTGATTTTTTGGGCTGCTGTTGGGGCCTTTTTCCCAGGGCTAGTGAGTGGTGCATGGGCCTAGTCTGTCTGTTGGGTCTCTTTAATGTAAACATCATGGAGGGCATGGATGGCATCGGATTGTGCTGATTTTTCTGTGTTTTTCGATTTTTTGGGCTATTGATGGGGACTGGCCATGTGGGTGGGGGCCATTTTGAGTGCTGTTACAGGCAGGCCCTGGCCATGTGCCTTGGGGCAAGGGGCCATTTTGAATGCAGGCAGTGTTCTCAGGCCTGCACCCATTTTGCCTAGCTTTCATCCATTATGCCCAGGGGTAGTGAGTGGTGCATGGGCCTAGTGTTATTGTGGGGTGTCATGAATTTAAACATCATTGAGGGCATGGATGGCATGGGATTGTGCTGATTTTTAATTGTTTTTCAATTTTTTTGGCTGCTGTTGGGGCCTTTTGCCCAGGGCTAGTGAGTGGTGCATGGACTGAGTCTTTCTGTGGGGTCTCTTTAATGTAAACATCATAGAGGGCATGGATGGCATGGGATTGTGCTGATTTTTCTGTGTTTTTCGATTTTATTGGCTGCTGTTGGGGCCTTTTGCCCAGGGCTAGTGAGTGGTGCATGGGCCTAGTCTTTCTGTGGGGTGTCTTGAATTTAAACATCATTGATGGCATGAATGGCATGGGATTGTGCTGATTTTTTCTGTGTTTTTAGATTTTTTGGGCTGTTGATGGGGACTGGCCATGTGGGTGGAGGCCATTTTGAGTGCTGGTACAGGCAGGCCCTGGCCATGTGCCTGGGGGCAAGGGGCCATTTTGAATGCAGGCAGTGTTCTCAGGCCTGCACCCATTTTGCCTAGCTTTCATCCATTATGCCCAGGGGTAGTGAGTGGTGCATGGGCCTAGTGTTTCTGTGGGGTGTCTTGAATTTAAACATCATTGAGGGCATGGATGGGAAGGGATTGTGCTGATTTTTATGTGTTTTTCGATTTTTTGGGCTGCTGTTGGGGCCTTTTGCCCAGGGCTAGTGAGTGGTGCATGGACTAAGTCTTTCTGTGGGGTCTCTTTAATGTAAACATCATGGAGGCCATGGATGGCATGGGATTGTGCTGATTTTTCTGTGTTCTTTTATTTTTTTGGCTGCTGTTTGGGCCTTTTGCCCAGGGCTAGTGAGTGGTGCATGGGCCTAGTCTTTTTGTGGGGTGTCTTGAATTTAAACATCATTGAGGGCATGGATGGCATGGGATTGTGCTGATTTTTCTGTGTTTTTAGATTTTTTGGGCTGTTGATGGGGACTGGCCATGTGGGTTGGGGCCATTTTGAGTGCTGGGACAGGCAGGCCCTGGCCATGTGCCTGGGGGTAATGGCCCATTTTGAATGCAGGCAGTGTTCTCAGGCCTGCACCCATTTTGCCTAGCTTTCATCCGTTATGCCCAGGGGTAATGAGTGGTGAATGGGCCTAGTCTTTCTGTGGGGTGTCTTGAATTTAAGCATCATTGAGGGCATGAATGGCATGGGATTGTGCTGATTTTTATGTGTTTTTTGATTTTTTTGGCTGCTGTTGGGGCCTTTTGCCCAGGGCTAGTGAGTGGTGCATGGACTAAGTCTTTCTGTGGGGTCTCTTAAATGTAAACATCATGGAGGTCATGGATGGCATGGATTGTGCTGATTTTTCTGTGTTTTTTGATATTTTTGGCTGCTGTTGGGGCCTTTTGCCCAGGGCTAGTGAGTGGTGCATGGGCCTAGTCTTTCTGTGGAGTGTCTTGAATTTAAACATCATTGAGGGCATGGATGGCATGGGATTGTGCTGATTTTTCTGTGTTTTTAGATTTTTTGGGCTGTTGATGGGGACTGGCCATGTGGGTGGGGGCCATTTTGAGTGATGGTACAGGCAGGCCCTGGCCATGTGCCTGGGGGCAAGGGGCCATTTTGAATGCAGGCAGTGTTCTCAGGCCTGCACCCATTTTGCCTAGCTTTCCTCCGTTATGCCCAGGGGTAGTGAGTGGTGCATGGGCCTAGTCTTTCTGTGGGGTGTCTTGAATTTAAACATCATTGAGGGCATGGATGGCATGGGATTGTGCTGATTGGTATGTGTTTTTTGTTTTTTTGGACTGCTGTTGGGGCCTTTTGCCCAGGGCTAGTGAGTGGTGCATGGACTGAGTCTTTCTGTGGGGTCTCTTTAATGTAAACATCATGGAGGTCATGGATGGCATGGATTGTGCTGATTTTTCTGTAGTTTTCGATGTTTTGGGCTGCTGTTGGGGCCTTTTGCCCAGGGCAAGTGAGTGGTGCATGGGTCTAGTCTTTCTGTGGGTTGTCTTGAATTTAAACATCATTGAGGGCATGGATGGCATGGGATTGTGCTGATTTTTCTGTGTTTTTAGATTTTTTGGGCTGTTGATGGGGACTGTCCATGTGGGTGGGGGCCATTTTGAGTGCTGGTACAGGTAGGCCATGGCATGTGCCTGGGGGCAATGGCCAATTTTGAATGCAGGCAGTGTTCTCAGGCCTGCACCCATTTTGCCTAGCTTTCATCCGTTATGCCCAGGGGTAGTGAGTGGTGAATGGGCCTAGTCTTTCTGTGGGGTGTCTTGAATTTAAGCATCATTGAGGGCATGAATGGCATGGGATTGTGCTGATTTTTATGTGTTTTTTTGATTTTTTTGGCTGCTGTTGGGGCCTTTTGCCCAGGGCTAGTGAGTGGTGCATGGACTAAGTCTTTCTGTGGGGTCTCTTAAATGTATCATCATGGAGGTCATGGATGGCATGGATTGTGCTGATTTTTCTGTGTTTTTTGATATTTTTGGCTGCTGTTGGGGCCTTTTGCCCAGGGCTAGTGAGTGGTGCATGGGCCTAGTCTTTCTGTGGAGTGTCTTGAATTTAAACATCATTGAGGGCATGGATGGCATGGGATTGTGCTGATTTTTCTGTGTTTTTAGATTTTTTGGGCTGTTGATGGGGACTGGCCATGTGGGTGGGGGCCATTTTGAGTGATGGTACAGGCAGGCCCTGGCCATGTGCCTGGGGGCAAGGGGCCATTTTGAATGCAGGCAGTGTTCTCAGGCCTGCACCCATTTTGCCTAGCTTTCCTCCGTTATGCCCAGGGGTAGTGAGTGGTGCATGGGCCTAGTCTTTCTGTGGGGTGTCTTGAATTTAAACATCATTGAGGGCATGGATGGCATGGGATTGTGCTGATTGTTATGTGTTTTTTGTTTTTTTGGACTGCTGTTGGGGCCTTTTGCCCAGGGCTAGTGAGTGGTGCATGGACTGAGTCTTTCTGTGGGGTCTCTTTAATGTAAACATCATGGAGGTCATGGATGGCATGGATTGTGCTGATTTTTCTGTATTTTTCGATGTTTTGGGCTGCTGTTGGGGCCTTTTGCCCAGGGCAAGTGAGTGGTGCATGGGCCTAGTCTTTTTGTGGGGTGTCTTGAATTTAAACATCATTGAGGGCATGGATGGCATGGGATTGTGCTGATTTTTCTGTGTTTTTAGATTTTTTGGGCTGCTGTTGGGGCCTTTTGCCCAGGGCAAGTGAGTGGTGCATGGGTCTAGTCTTTCTGTTGGTTGTCTTGAATTTAAACATCATTGAGGGCATGGATGGCATGGGATTGTGCTGATTTTTCTGTGTTTTTAGATTTTTTGGGCTGTTGATGGGGACTGTCCATGTGGGTGGGGGCCATTTTGAGTGCTGGTACAGGTAGGCCATGGCCATGTGCCTGGGGGCAAGGGCCCATTTTGAATGCTGGCAGTGTTCTCAGGCCTGCACCCATTTTGCCTAGATTTCATCCGTTATGCCCAGGGGTAGTGAGTGGTGCATGGGCCTAGTCTTTCTGTGGGGTGTCTTGAATTTAAACATCATTGAGGGCATGGATGGCATGGGATTGTGCTGATTTTTCTGTGTTTTTTTATTTTTTTGGCTGCTGTTTGGGCCTTTTGCCCAGGGCTAGTGAGTGGTGCATGGGCCTAGTCTTTTTGTGGGGTGTCTTGAATTTAAACATCATTGAGGGCATGGATGGCATGGGATTGTGCTGATTTTTCTGTGTTTTTAGATTTTTTGGGCTGTTGATGGGGACTGGCCATGTGGGTTGGGGCCATTTTGAGTGCTGGGACAGGCAGGCCCTGGCCATGTGCCTGGGGGCAATGGCCCATTTTGAATGCAGGCAGTGTTCTCAGGCCTGCACCCATTTTGCCTAGCTTTCATCCGTTATGCCCAGGGGTAGTGAGTGGTGAATGGGCCTAGTCTTTCTGTGGGGTGTCTTGAATTTAAGCATCATTGAGGGCATGAATGGCATGGGATTGTGCTGATTTTTATGTGTTTTTTGATTTTTTGGCTGCTGTTGGGGCCTTTTGCCCAGGGCTAGTGAGTGGTGCATGGACTAAGTCTTTCTGTGGGGTCTCTTAAATGTAAACATCATGGAGGTCATGGATGGCATGGATTGTGCTGATTTTTCTGTGTTTTTTGATATTTTTGGCTGCTGTTGGGGCCTTTTGCCCAGGGCTAGTGAGTGGTGCATGGGCCTAGTCTTTCTGTGGAGTGTCTTGAATTTAAACATCATTGAGGGCATGGATGGTATGGGATTGTGCTGATTTTTCTGTGTTTTTAGATTTTTTGGGCTGTTGATGGGGACTGGCCATGTGGGTGGGGGCCATTTTGAGTGATGGTACAGGCAGGCCCTGGCCATGTGCCTGGGGGCAAGGGGCCATTTTGAATGCAGGCAGTGTTCTCAGGCCTGCACCCATTTTGCCTAGCTTTCCTCCGTTATGCCCAGGGGTAGTGAGTGGTGCATGGGCCTAGTCTTTCTGTGGGGTGTCTTGAATTTAAACATCATTGAGGGCATGGATGGCATGGGATTGTGCTGATTGTTATGTGTTTTTTGTTTTTTTGGACTGCTGTTGGGGCCTTTTGCCCAGGGCTAGTGAGTGGTGCATGGACTGAGTCTTTCTGTGGGGTCTCTTTAATGTAAACATCATGGAGGTCATGGATGGCATGGATTGTGCTGATTTTCCTGTATTTTTCGATGTTTTGGGCTGCTGTTGGGGCCTTTTGCCCAGGGCAAGTGAGTGGTGCATGGGTCTAGTCTTTCTGTGGGTTGTCTTGAATTTAAACATCATTGAGGGCATGGATGGCATGGGATTGTGCTGATTTTTCTGTGTTTTTAGATTTTTTGGGCTGTTGATGGGGACTGTCCATGTGGGTGGGGGGCATTTTGAGTGCTGGTACAGGTAGGCCATGGCCATGTGCCTGGGGGCAAGGGCCCATTTTGAATGCTGGCTGTGTTCTCAGGCCTGCACCCATTTTGCCTAGATTTCATCCGTTATGCCCAGGGGTAGTGAGTGGTGCATGGGCCTAGTCTTTCTGTGGGGTGTCTTGAATTTAAACATCATTGAGGGCATGGATGGCATGGGATTGTGCTGATTGTTATGTGTTTTTTGTTTTTTTGGGCTGCTGTTGGGGCCTTTTGCCCAGGGCTAGTGAGTGGTGCATGGACTGAGTCTTTCTGTGAGGTCTCTTTAATGTAAACATCATGGAGGCCATGGATGGCATGGGATTGTGCTGATTTGTCTGTGTTTTTCAATGTTTTGGGCTGCTGTTGGGGCCTTTTGCCCAGGGCTAGTGAGTGGTGCATGGACCTAGTCTTTCTGTGGAGTGTCTTGAATTTAAACATCATTGAGGGCATGGATGGCATGGGATTGTGCTGATTGTTCTGTGTTTTTAGATTTTTTGGGCTGTTGATGGGGACTGGCCATGTGGGTGGGGGCCATTTTGAGTGCTGGTACAGGCAGGCCCTGGCCATGTGCCTGGGGGCAAGGGCCCATTTTGAATGCAGGCAGTGTTCTCAGGCCTGCACCCATTTTGCCTAGCTTTCATCCGTTATGCCCAGGGGTAGTGAGTGGTGCATGGGCCTAGTCTTTCTGTGGGGTGTCTTGAATTTAAACATCATTGAGGGCATGGATGGCATGGGATTGTTCTGATTTTTATGTGTTTTTCGATTTTTTGGGCTGCTGTTGGGGCCTTTTGCCCAGGGCTAGTGAGTGGTGCATGGACTGAGTCTTTCTGTGAGGTCTCTTTAATGTAAACATCATGGAGGCCATGGATGGCATTGGATTGTGCTGATTTTTCTGTGTTTTTTTATGTTTTGCACTGCTGTTGGGGCCTTTTGCCCAGGGCTAGTGAGTGGTGCATGGGCCTAGTCTTTCTTTGGAGTGTCTTGAATTTAAACATCATTGAGGGCATGGATGGCATGGGATTGTGCTGATTTTTCTGTGTTTTTAGATTTTTCGGGCTGTTGATGGGGACTGGCCATGTGGGTGGGGGCCATTTTGAGTGCTGGTACAGGCAGGCCCTGGCCATGTGCCTGGGTGCAATGGCCCATTTTGAATGCAGGCAGTGTTCTCAGGCCTGCACCCATTTTGCCTAGCTTTCAACCGTTATGCCCAGGGGTAGTGAGTGGTGCATGGGCCTAGTCTTTCTGTGGGGTGTCTTGAATTTAAACATCATTGAGGGCATGGATGGCATGGGATTGTGCTGATTGGTATGTGTTTTTTGTTTTTTGGACTGCTGTTGGGGCCTTTTGCCCAGGGCTAGTGAGTGGTGCATGGACTGAGTCTTTCTGTGGGGTCTCTTTAATGTAAACATCATGGAGGTCATGGATGGCATGGATTGTGCTGATTTTTCTGTATTTTTCGATGTTTTGAGCTGCTGTTGGGGCCTTTTGCCCAGGGCAAGTGAGTGGTGCATGGGTCTAGTCTTTCTGTGGGTTGTCTTGAATTTAAACATCATTGAGGGCATGGATGGCATGGGATTGTGCTGATTGTTCTGTGTTTTTAGATTTTTTGGGCTGTTGATGGGGACTGGCCATGTGGGTGGGGGCCATTTTGAGTGCTGGTACAGGCAGGCCCTGGCCATGTGCCTGGGGGCAAGGGCCCATTTTGAATGCAGGCAGTGTTCTCAGGCCTGCACCCATTTTGCCTAGCTTTCATCCGTTATGCCCAGGGGTAGTGAGTGGTGCATGGACCTAGTCTTTCTGTGGGGTGTCTTGAATTTAAACATCATTGAGGGCATGGATGGCATGGGATTGTTCTGATTTTTATGTGTTTTTCGATTTTTTGGGCTGCTGTTGGGGCCTTTTGCCCAGGGCTAGTGAGTGGTGCATGGACTGAGTCTTTCTGTGAGGTCTCTTTAATGTAAACATCATGGAGGCCATGGATGGCATGGGATTGTGCTGATTTTTCCGTGTTTTTCGATTTTTTTGGCTGCTGTGGGAGCCTTTTGCCCAGGGCTAGTGAATGGTGCATGGGCCTAGTCTTTCTGTGGGGAGTCTTAAATTTAAACATCATTGAGGGCATGGATGGCATGGGATTGTGCTGATTTTTATGTGTTTTTTGATTTTTTGGGCTGCTGTTTGGGCCTTTTTCCCAGGGCTAGTGAGTGGTGCATGGGCCTAGTCTGTCTGTTGGGTCTCTTTAATGTAAACATCATGGAGGGCATGGATGGCATCGGATTGTGCTGATTTTTCTGTGTTTTTCGATTTTTTGGGCTATTGATGGGGACTGGCCATGTGGGTGGGGGCCATTTTGAGTGCTGTTACAGGCAGGCCCTGGCCATGTGCCTTGGGGCAAGGGGCCATTTTGAATGCAGGCAGTGTTCTCAGGCCTGCACCCATTTTGCCTAGCTTTCATCCATTATGCCCAGGGGTAGTGAGTGGTGCATGGGCCTAGTGTTATTGTGGGGTGTCATGAATTTAAACATCATTGAGGGCATGGATGGCATGGGATTGTTCTGATTTTTAATTGTTTTTCAATTTTTTTGGCTGCTGTTGGGGCCTTTTGCCCAGGGCTAGTGAGTGGTGCATGGACTGAGTCTTTCTGTGGGGTCTCTTTAATGTAAACATCATAGAGGGCATGGATGGCATGGGATTGTGCTGATTTTTCTGTGTTTTTCGATTTTATTGGCTGCTGTTGGGGCCTTTTGCCCAGGGCTAGTGAGTGGTGCATGGGCCTAGTCTTTCTGTGGGGTGTCTTGAATTTAAACATCATTGATGGCATGAATGGCATGGGATTGTGCTGATTTTTTCTGTGTATTTAGATTTTTTGGGCTGTTGATGGGGACTGGCCATGTGGGTGGAGGCCATTTTGAGTGCTGGTACAGGCAGGCCCTGGCCATGTGCCTGGGGGCAAGGGGCCATTTTGAATGCAGGCAGTGTTCTCAGGCCTGCACCCATTTTGCCTAGCTTTCATCCATTATGCCCAGGGGTAGTGAGTGGTGCATGGGCCTAGTGTTTCTGTGGGGTGTCTTGAATTTAAACATCATTGAGGGCATGGATGGGAAGGGATTGTGCTGATTTTTATGTGTTTTTCGATTTTTTGGGCTGCTGTTGGGGCCTTTTGCCCAGGGCTAGTGAGTGGTGCATGGACTAAGTCTTTCTGTGGGGTCTCTTTAATGTAAACATCATGGAGGCCATGGATGGCATGGGATTGTGCTGATTTTTCTGTGTTCTTTTATTTTTTTGGCTGCTGTTTGGGCCTTTTGCCCAGGGCTAGTGAGTGGTGCATGGGCCTAGTCTTTTTGTGGGGTGTCTTGAATTTAAACATCATTGAGGGCATGGATGGCATGGGATTGTGCTGATTTTTCTGTGTTTTTAGATTTTTTGGGCTGTTGATGGGGACTGGCCATGTGGGTTGGGGCCATTTTGAGTGCTGGGACAGGCAGGCCCTGGCCATGTGCCTGGGGGTAATGGCCCATTTTGAATGCAGGCAGTGTTCTCAGGCCTGCACCCATTTTGCCTAGCTTTCATCCGTTATGCCCAGGGGTAATGAGTGGTGAATGGGCCTAGTCTTTCTGTGGGGTGTCTTGAATTTAAGCATCATTGAGGGCATGAATGGCATGGGATTGTGCTGATTTTTATGTGTTTTTTGATTTTTTTGGCTGCTGTTGGGGCCTTTTGCCCAGGGCTAGTGAGTGGTGCATGGACTAAGTCTTTCTGTGGGGTCTCTTAAATGTAAACATCATGGAGGTCATGGATGGCATGGATTGTGCTGATTTTTCTGTGTTTTTTGATATTTTTGGCTGCTGTTGGGGCCTTTTGCCCAGGGCTAGTGAGTGGTGCATGGGCCTAGTCTTTCTGTGGAGTGTCTTGAATTTAAACATCATTGAGGGCATGGATGGCATGGGATTGTGCTGATTTTTCTGTGTTTTTAGATTTTTTGGGCTGTTGATGGGGACTGGCCATGTGGGTGGGGGCCATTTTGAGTGATGGTACAGGCAGGCCCTGGCCATGTGCCTGGGGGCAAGGGGCCATTTTGAATGCAGGCAGTGTTCTCAGGCCTGCACCCATTTTGCCTAGCTTTCCTCCGTTATGCCCAGGGGTAGTGAGTGGTGCATGGGCCTAGTCTTTCTGTGGGGTGTCTTGAATTTAAACATCATTGAGGGCATGGATGGCATGGGATTGTGCTGATTGGTATGTGTTTTTTGTTTTTTTGGACTGCTGTTGGGGCCTTTTGCCCAGGGCTAGTGAGTGCTGCATGGACTGAGTCTTTCTGTGGGGTCTCTTTAATGTAAACATCATGGAGGTCATGGATGGCATGGATTGTGCTGATTTTTCTGTAGTTTTCGATGTTTTGGGCTGCTGTGGGGGCCTTTTGCCCAGGGCAAGTGAGTGGTGCATGGGTCTAGTCTTTCTGTGGGTTGTCTTGAATTTAAACATCATTGAGGGCATGGATGGCATGGGATTGTGCTGATTTTTCTGTGTTTTTAGATTTTTTGGGCTGTTGATGGGGACTGTCCATGTGGGTGGGGGCCATTTTGAGTGCTGGTACAGGTAGGCCATGGCCATGTGCCTGGGGGCAATGGCCAATTTTGAATGCAGGCAGTGTTCTCAGGCCTACACCCATTTTGCCTAGCTTTCATCCGTTATGCCCAGGGGTAGTGAGTGGTGAATGGGCCTAGTCTTTCTGTGGGGTGTCTTGAATTTAAGCATCATTGAGGGCATGAATGGCATGGGATTGTGCTGATTTTTATGTGTTTTTTTGATTTTTTTGGCTGCTGTTGGGGCCTTTTGCCCAGGGCTAGTGAGTGGTGCATGGACTAAGTCTTTCTGTGGGGTCTCTTAAATGTATCATCATGGAGGTCATGGATGGCATGGATTGTGCTGATTTTTCTGTGTTTTTTGATATTTTTGGCTGCTGTTGGGGCCTTTTGCCCAGGGCTAGTGAGTGGTGCATGGGCCTAGTCTTTCTGTGGAGTGTCTTGAATTTAAACATCATTGAGGGCATGGATGGCATGGGATTGTGCTGATTTTTCTGTGTTTTTAGATTTTTTGGGCTGTTGATGGGGACTGGCCATGTGGGTGGGGGCCATTTTGAGTGATGGTACAGGCAGGCCCTGGCCATTTGCCTGGGGGCAAGGGGCCATTTTGAATGCAGGCAGTGTTCTCAGGCCTGCACCCATTTTGCCTAGCTTTCCTCCGTTATGCCCAGGGGTAGTGAGTGGTGCATGGGCCTAGTCTTTCTGTGGGGTGTCTTGAATTTAAACATCATTGAGGGCATGGATGGCATGGGATTGTGCTGATTGTTATGTGTTTTTTGTTTTTTTGGACTGCTGTTGGGGCCTTTTGCCCAGGGCTAGTGAGTGGTGCATGGACTGAGTCTTTCTGTGGGGTCTCTTTAATGTAAACATCATGGAGGTCATGGATGGCATGGATTGTGCTGATTTTTCTGTATTTTTCGATGTTTTGGGCTGCTGTTGGGGCCTTTTGCCCAGGGCAAGTGAGTGGTGCATGGGCCTAGTCTTTTTGTGGGGTGTCTTGAATTTAAACATCATTGAGGGCATGGATGGCATGGGATTGTGCTGATTTTTCTGTGTTTTTAGATTTTTTGGGCTGCTGTTGGGGCCTTTTGCCCAGGGCAAGTGAGTGGTGCATGGGTCTAGTCTTTCTGTTGGTTGTCTTGAATTTAAACATCATTGAGGGCATGGATGGCATGGGATTGTGCTGATTTTTCTGTGTTTTTAGATTTTTTGGGCTGTTGATGGGGACTGTCCATGTGGGTGGGGGCCATTTTGAGTGCTGGTACAGGTAGGCCATGGCCATGTGCCTGGGGGCAAGGGCCCATTTTGAATGCTGGCAGTGTTCTCAGGCCTGCACCCATTTTGCCTAGATTTCATCCGTTATGCCCAGGGGTAGTGAGTGGTGCATGGGCCTAGTCTTTCTGTGGGGTGTCTTGAATTTAAACATCATTGAGGGCATGGATGGCATGGGATTGTGCTGATTTTTCTGTGTTTTTTTATTTTTTTGGCTGCTGTTTGGGCCTTTTGCCCAGGGCTAGTGAGTGGTGCATGGGCCTAGTCTTTTTGTGGGGTGTCTTGAATTTAAACATCATTGAGGGCATGGATGGCATGGGATTGTGCTGATTTTTCTGTGTTTTTAGATTTTTTGGGCTGTTGATGGGGACTGGCCATGTGGGTTGGGGCCATTTTGAGTGCTGGGACAGGCAGGCCCTGGCCATGTGCCTGGGGGCAATGGCCCATTTTGAATGCAGGCAGTGTTCTCAGGCCTGCACCCATTTTGCCTAGCTTTCATCCGTTATGCCCAGGGGTAGTGAGTGGTGAATGGGCCTAGTCTTTCTGTGGGGTGTCTTGAATTTAAGCATCATTGAGGGCATGAATGGCATGGGATTGTGCTGATTTTTATGTGTTTTTTGATTTTTTGGCTGCTGTTGGGGCCTTTTGCCCAGGGCTAGTGAGTGGTGCATGGACTAAGTCTTTCTGTGGGGTCTCTTAAATGTAAACATCATGGAGGTCATGGATGGCATGGATTGTGCTGATTTTTCTGTGTTTTTTGATATTTTTGGCTGCTGTTGGGGCCTTTTGCCCAGGGCTAGTGAGTGGTGCATGGGCCTAGTCTTTCTGTGGAGTGTCTTGAATTTAAACATCATTGAGGGCATGGATGTTATGGGATTGTGCTGATTTTTCTGTGTTTTTAGATTTTTTGGGCTGTTGATGGGGACTGGCCATGTGGGTGGGGGCCATTTTGAGTGATGGTACAGGCAGGCCCTGGCCATGTGCCTGGGGGCAAGGGGCCATTTTGAATGCAGGCAGTGTTCTCAGGCCTGCACCCATTTTGCCTAGCTTTCCTCCGTTATGCCCAGGGGTAGTGAGTGGTGCATGGGCCTAGTCTTTCTGTGGGGTGTCTTGAATTTAAACATCATTGAGGGCATGGATGGCATGGGATTGTGCTGATTGTTATGTGTTTTTTGTTTTTTTGGACTGCTGTTGGGGCCTTTTGCCCAGGGCTAGTGAGTGGTGCATGGACTGAGTCTTTCTGTGGGGTCTCTTTAATGTAAACATCATGGAGGTCATGGATGGCATGGATTGTGCTGATTTTCCTGTATTTTTCGATGTTTTGGGCTGCTGTTGGGGCCTTTTGCCCAGGGCAAGTGAGTGGTGCATGGGTCTAGTCTTTCTGTGGGTTGTCTTGAATTTAAACATCATTGAGGGCATGGATGGCATGGGATTGTGCTGATTTTTCTGTGTTTTTAGATTTTTTGGGCTGTTGATGGGGACTGTCCATGTGGGTGGGGGGCATTTTGAGTGCTGGTACAGGTAGGCCATGGCCATGTGCCTGGGGGCAAGGGCCCATTTTGAATGCTGGCTGTGTTCTCAGGCCTGCACCCATTTTGCCTAGATTTCATCCGTTATGCCCAGGGGTAGTGAGTGGTGCATGGGCCTAGTCTTTCTGTGGGGTGTCTTGAATTTAAACATCATTGAGGGCATGGATGGCATGGGATTGTGCTGATTGTTATGTGTTTTTTGTTTTTTTGGGCTGCTGTTGGGGCCTTTTGCCCAGGGCTAGTGAGTGGTGCATGGACTGAGTCTTTCTGTGAGGTCTCTTTAATGTAAACATCATGGAGGCCATGGATGGCATGGGATTGTGCTGATTTGTCTGTGTTTTTCAATGTTTTGGGCTGCTGTTGGGGCCTTTTGCCCAGGGCTAGTGAGTGGTGCATGGACCTAGTCTTTCTGTGGAGTGTCTTGAATTTAAACATCATTGAGGGCATGGATGGCATGGGATTGTGCTGATTGTTCTGTGTTTTTAGATTTTTTGGGCTGTTGATGGGGACTGGCCATGTGGGTGGGGGCCATTTTGAGTGCTGGTACAGGCAGGCCCTGGCCATGTGCCTGGGGGCAAGGGCCCATTTTGAATGCAGGCAGTGTTCTCAGGCCTGCACCCATTTTGCCTAGCTTTCATCCGTTATGCCCAGGGGTAGTGAGTGGTGCATGGGCCTAGTCTTTCTGTGGGGTGTCTTGAATTTAAACATCATTGAGGGCATGGATGGCATGGGATTGTTCTGATTTTTATGTGTTTTTCGATTTTTTGGGCTGCTGTTGGGGCCTTTTGCCCAGGGCTAGTGAGTGGTGCATGGACTGAGTCTTTCTGTGAGGTCTCTTTAATGTAAACATCATGGAGGCCATGGATGGCATTGGATTGTGCTGATTTTTCTGTGTTTTTTTATGTTTTGCACTGCTGTTGGGGCCTTTTGCCCAGGGCTAGTGAGTGGTGCATGGGCCTAGTCTTTCTTTGGAGTGTCTTGAATTTAAACATCATTGAGGGCATGGATGGCATGGGATTGTGCTGATTTTTCTGTGTTTTTAGATTTTTCGGGCTGTTGATGGGGACTGGCCATGTGGGTGGGGGCCATTTTGAGTGCTGGTACAGGCAGGCCCTGGCCATGTGCCTGGGTGCAATGGCCCATTTTGAATGCAGGCAGTGTTCTCAGGCCTGCACCCATTTTGCCTAGCTTTCAACCGTTATGCCCAGGGGTAGTGAGTGGTGCATGGGCCTAGTCTTTCTGTGGGGTGTCTTGAATTTAAACATCATTGAGGGCATGGATGGCATGGGATTGTGCTGATTGGTATGTGTTTTTTGTTTTTTGGACTGCTGTTGGGGCCTTTTGCCCAGGGCTAGTGAGTGGTGCATGGACTGAGTCTTTCTGTGGGGTCTCTTTAATGTAAACATCATGGAGGTCATGGATGGCATGGATTGTGCTGATTTTTCTGTATTTTTCGATGTTTTGAGCTGCTGTTGGGGCCTTTTGCCCAGGGCAAGTGAGTGGTGCATGGGTCTAGTCTTTCTGTGGGTTGTCTTGAATTTAAACATCATTGAGGGCATGGATGGCATGGGATTGTGCTGATTGTTCTGTGTTTTTAGATTTTTTGGGCTGTTGATGGGGACTGGCCATGTGGGTGGGGGCCATTTTGAGTGCTGGTACAGGCAGGCCCTGGCCATGTGCCTGGGGGCAAGGGCCCATTTTGAATGCAGGCAGTGTTCTCAGGCCTGCACCCATTTTGCCTAGCTTTCATCCGTTATGCCCAGGGGTAGTGAGTGGTGCATGGACCTAGTCTTTCTGTGGGGTGTCTTGAATTTAAACATCATTGAGGGCATGGATGGCATGGGATTGTTCTGATTTTTATGTGTTTTTCGATTTTTTGGGCTGCTGTTGGGGCCTTTTGCCCAGGGCTAGTGAGTGGTGCATGGACTGAGTCTTTCTGTGAGGTCTCTTTAATGTAAACATCATGGAGGCCATGGATGGCATTGGATTGTGCTGATTTTTCTGTGTTTTTTTATGTTTTGCACTGCTGTTGGGGCCTTTTGCCCAGGGCTAGTGAGTGGTGCATGGGCCTAGTCTTTCTGTGGAGTGTCTTAAATTTAAACATCATTGAGGGCATGGATGGCATGGGATTGTGCTGATTTTTCTGTGTTTTTAGATTTTTCGGGCTGTTGATGGGGACTGGCCATGTGGGTGGGGGCCATTTTGAGTGCTGGTACAGGCAGGCCCTGGCCATGTGCCTGGGTGCAATGGCCCATTTTGAATGCAGGCAGTGTTCTCAGGCCTGCACCCATTTTGCCTAGCTTTCATCCGTTATGCCCAGGGGTAGTGAGTGGTGAATGGGCCTAGTCTTTCTGTGGGGTGTCTTGAATTTAAGCATCATTGAGGGCATGAATGGCATGGGATTGTGTTGATTTGTATGTGTTTTTTGATTTTTTTGGCTGCAGTTGGGGCCTTTTGCCCAGGGATAGTGAGTGGTGCATGGACTGAGTCTTTCTGTGGGGTCTCTTAAATGTAAACATCATGGAGGTCATGGATGGCATGGATTGTGCTGATTTTTCTGTGTTTTTTGATTTTTTTGGCTGCTGTTGGGGCCTTTTGCCCAGGGCTAGTGAGTGGTGCATGGGCCTAGTCTTTCTGTGGAGTGTCTTGAATTTACACATCATTGAGGGCATGGATGGCATGGGATTGTGCTGATTTTTCTGTGTTTTTAGATTTTTTGGGCTGTTGATGGGGACTGGCCATGTGGGTGGGGGCCATTTTGAGTGATGGTACAGGCAGGCCCTGGCCATGTGCCTGGGGGCAAGGGGCCATTTTGAATGAAGGCAGTGTTCTCAGGCCTGCACCCATTTTGCCTAGCTTTCCTCCGTTATGCCCAGGGGTAGTGAGTGGTGCATGGACTGAGTCTTTTTGTGGGGTCTCTTTAATGTAAACATCATGGAGGTCATGGATGGCATGGATTGTGCTGATTTTTCTGTATTTTTCGATGTTTTGAGCTGCTGTTGGGGCCTTTTGCCCAGGGCAAGTGAGTGGTGCATGGGTCTAGTCTTTCTGTGGGTTGTCTTGAATTTAAACATCATTGAGGGCATGGATGGCATGGGATTGTGCTGATTTTTCTGTGTTTTTAGATTTTTTGGGCTGTTGATGGGGACTGTCCATGTGGTTGGGGGCCATTTTGAGTGCTGGTACAGGTAGGCCATGGCCATGTGCCTGGGGGCAAGGGCCCATTTTGAATGCTGGAAGTGTTCTCAGGCCTGCACCCATTTTGCCTAGATTTCATCCGTTATGCCCAGGGGTAGTGAGTGGTGCATGGGCCTAGTCTTTCTGTGGGGTGTCTTGAATTTAAACATCATTGAGGGCATGGATGGCATGGGATTGTGCTGATTGTTATGTTTTTTTGTTTTTTTGGGCTGCTGTTGGGGCCTTTTGCCCAGGGCTAGTGAGTGGTGCATGGACTGAGTCTTTCTGTGAGGTCTCTTTAATGTAAACATCATGGAGGCCATGGATGGCATGGGATTGTGCTGATTTTTCTGTGTTTTTCAATGTTTTGGGCTGCTGTTGGGGCCTTTTGCCCAGGGCTAGTGAGTGGTGCATGGGCCTAGTCTTTCTGTGGAGTGTCTTGAATTTAAACATCATTGAGGGCATGGATGGCATGGGATTGTGCTGATTGTTCTGTGTTTTTAGATTTTTTGGGCTGTTGATGGGGACTGGCCATGTGGGTGGGGGCCATTTTGAGTGCTGGTACAGGCAGGCCCTGGCCATGTGCCTGGGGGCAAGGGCCCATTTTGAATGCAGGCAGTGTTCTCAGGCCTGCACCCATTTTGCCTAGCTTTCATCCGTTATGCCCAGGGGTAGTGAGTGGTGCATGGGCCTAGTCTTTCTGTGGGGTGTCTTGAATTTAAACATCATTGAGGGCATGGATGGCATGGGATTGTTCTGATTTTTATGTGTTTTTCGATTTTTTGGGCTGCTGTTGGGGCCTTTTGCCCAGGGCTAGTGAGTGGTGCATGGACTGAGTCTTTCTGTGAGGTCTCTTTAATGTAAACATCATGGAGGCCATGGATGGCATTGGATTGTGCTGATTTGTCTGTGGTTTTTTTATGTTTTGCACTGCTGTTGGGGCCTTTTGCCCAGGGCTAGTGAGTGGTGGATGGGCCTAGTCTTTCTGTGGAGTGTCTTGAATTTAAACATCATTGAGGGCATGGATGGCATGGGATTGTGCTGATTTTTCTGTGTTTTTAGATTTTTCGGGCTGTTGATGGGGACTGGCCATGTGGGTGGGGGCCATTTTGAGTGCTGGTACAGGCAGGCCCTGGCCATGTGCCTGGGTGCAATGGCCCATTTTGAATGCAGGCAGTGTTCTCAGGCCTGCACCCATTTTGCCTAGCTTTCATCCGTTATGCCCAGGGGTAGTGAGTGGTGAATGGGCCTAGTCTTTCTGTGGGGTGTCTTGAATTTAAGCATCATTGAGGGCATGAATGGCATGGGATTGTGTTGATTTTTATGTGTTTTTTGATTTTTTTGGCTGCAGTTGGGGCCTTTTGCCCAGGGCTAGTGAGTGGTGCATGGACTGAGTCTTTCTGTGGGGTCTCTTAAATGTAAACATCATGGAGGTCATGGATGGCATGGATTGTGCTGATTTTTCTGTGTTTTTTGATTTTTTTGGCTGCTGTTGGGGCCTTTTGCCCAGGGCTAGTGAGTGGTGCATGGGCCTAGTCTTTCTGTGGAGTGTCTTGAATTTACACATCATTGAGGGCATGGATGGCATGGGATTGTGCTGATTTTTCTGTGTTTTTAGATTTTTTGGGCTGTTGATGGGGACTGGCCATGTGGGTGGGGGCCATTTTGAGTGATGGTACAGGCAGGCCCTGGCCATGTGCCTGGGGGCAAGGGGCCATTTTGAATGCAGGCAGTGTTCTCAGGCCTGCACCCATTTTGCCTAGCTTTCCTCCGTTATGCCCAGGGGTAGTGAGTGGTGCATGGGCCTAGTCTTTCTGTGGGGTGTCTTGAATTTAAACATCATTGAGGGCATGGATGGCATGAGAGTGTGCTGATTTGTATGTGTTTTTCGATTTTTTTGCCTGCTGTTGGGGTATTTTGCCCAGGGCTAGTGAGTGGTGCATGGACTGAGTCTTTCTGTGGGGTCTCTTTAATGTAAACATCATGGAGGTCATGGATGGCATGGATTGTGCTGATTTTTCTGTATTTTTCGATGTTTTGGGCTGCTGTTGGGGCCTTTTGCCCAGGGCAAGTGAGTGGTGCATGGGTCTAGTCTTTCTGTGGGTTGTCTTGAATTTAAACATCATTGAGGGCATGGATGGCATGGGATTGTGCTGATTTTTCTGTGTTTTTAGATTTTTTGGGCTGTTGATGGGGACTGTCCATGTGGGTGGGGGCCATTTTGAGTGCTGGTACAGGCAGGCCCTGGCCATGTGCCTGGGGGCAAGGGCCCATTTTGAATGCTGGCAGTGTTCTCAGGCCTGCACCCATTTTGCCTAGCTTTCATCCGTTATGCCCAGGGGTAGTGAGTGGTGCATGGGCCTAGTCTTTCTGTGGGGTGTCTTGAATTTAAACATCATTGAGGGCATGGATGGCATGGGATTGTGCTGATTGTTATGTGTTTTTTGTTTTTTTGGACTGCTGTTGGGGCCTTTTGCCCAGGGCTAGTGAGTGGTGCATGGGCCTAGTCTTTCTGTGGAGTGTCTTGAATTTAAACATCATTGAGGGCATGGATGGCATGGGATTGTGCTGATTTTTCTGTGTTTTTAGATTTTTTGGGCTGTTGATGGGGACTGGCCATGTGGGTGGGGGCCATTTTGAGTGATGGTACAGGCAGGCCCTGGCCATGTGCCTGGGGGCAAGGGGCCATTTTGAATGCAGGCAGTGTTCTCAGGCCTGCACCCATTTTGCCTAGCTTTCCTCCGTTATGCCCAGGGGTAGTGAGTGGTGCATGGGCCTAGTCTTTCTGTGGGGTGTCTTGAATTTAAACATCATTGAGGGCATGGATGGCATGAGAGTGTGCTGATTTGTATGTGTTTTTCGATTTTTTTGCCTGCTGTTGGGGTATTTTGCCCAGGGCTAGTGAGTGGTGCATGGACTGAGTCTTTCTGTGGGGTCTCTTTAATGTAAACATCATGGAGGTCATGGATGGCATGGATTGTGCTGATTTTTCTGTATTTTTCGATGTTTTGGGCTGCTGTTGGGGCCTTTTGCCCAGGGCAAGTGAGTGGTGCATGGGTCTAGTCTTTCTGTGGGTTGTCTTGAATTTAAACATCATTGAGGGCATGGATGGCATGGGATTGTGCTGATTTTTCTGTGTTTTTAGATTTTTTGGGCTGTTGATGGGGACTGTCCATGTGGGTGGGGGCCATTTTGAGTGCTGGTACAGGCAGGCCCTGGCCATGTGCCTGGGGGCAAGGGCCCATTTTGAATGCTGGCAGTGTTCTCAGGCCTGCACCCATTTTGCCTAGCTTTCATCCGTTATGCCCAGGGGTAGTGAGTGGTGCATGGGCCTAGTCTTTCTGTGGGGTGTCTTGAATTTAAACATCATTGAGGGCATGGATGGCATGGGATTGTGCTGATTGTTATGTGTTTTTTGTTTTTTTGGACTGCTGTTGGGGCCTTTTGCCCAGGGCTAGTGAGTGGTGCATGGGCCTAGTCTTTCTGTGGAGTGTCTTGAATTTAAACATCATTGAGGGCATGGATGGCATGGGATTGTGCTGATTTTTCTGTGTTTTTAGATTTTTCGGGCTGTTGATGGGGACTGGCCATGTGGGTGGGGGCCATTTTGAGTGCTGGTACAGGCAGGCCCTGGCCATGTGCCTGGGTGCAATGGCCCATTTTGAATGCAGGCAGTGTTCTCAGGCCTGCACCCATTTTGCCTAGCTTTCATCCGTTATGCCCAGGGGTAGTGAGTGGTGAATGGGCCTAGTCTTTCTGTGGGGTGTCTTGAATTTAAGCATCATTGAGGGCATGAATGGCATGGGATTGTGTTGATTTTTATGTGTTTTTTGATTTTTTTGGCTGCAGTTGGGGCCTTTTGCCCAGGGCTAGTGAGTGGTGCATGGACTGAGTCTTTCTGTGGGGTCTCTTAAATGTAAACATCATGGAGGTCATGGATGGCATGGATTGTGCTGATTTTTCTGTGTTTTTTGATTTTTTTGGCTGCTATTGGGGCCTTTTGCCCAGGGCTAGTGAGTGGTGCATGGGCCTAGTCTTTCTGTGGAGTGTCTTGAATTTACACATCATTGAGGGCATGGATGGCATGGGATTGTGCTGATTATTCTGTGTTTTTAGATTTTTTGGGCTGTTGATGGGGACTGGCCATGTGGGTGGGGGCCATTTTGAGTGATGGTACAGGCAGGCCCTGGCCATGTGCCTGGGGGCAAGGGGCCATTTTGAATGCAGGCAGTGTTCTCAGGCCTGCACCCATTTTGCCTAGCTTTCCTCCGTTATGCCCAGGGGTAGTGAGTGGTGCATGGGCCTAGTCTTTCTGTGGGGTGTCTTGAATTTAAACATCATTGAGGGCATGGATGGCATGAGAGTGTGCTGATTTGTATGTGTTTTTCGATTTTTTTGCCTGCTGTTGGGGTCTTTTGCCCAGGGCTAGTGAGTGGTGCATGGACTGAGTCTTTCTGTGGGGTCTCTTTAATGTAAACATCATGGAGGTCATGGATGGCATGGATTGTGCTGATTTTTCTGTATTTTTCGATGTTTTGGGCTGCTGTTGGGGCCTTTTGCCCAGGGCAAGTGAGTGGTGCATGGGTCTAGTCTTTCTGTGGGTTGTCTTGAATTTAAACATCATTGAGGGCATGGATGGCATGGGATTGTGCTGATTTTTCTGTGTTTTTAGATTTTTTGGGCTGTTGATGGGGACTGTCCATGTGGGTGGGGGCCATTTTGAGTGCTGGTACAGGCAGGCCCTGGCCATGTGCCTGGGGGCAAGGGCCCATTTTGAATGCTGGCAGTGTTTTCAGGCCTGCACCCATTTTTCCTAGCTTTCATCCGTTATGCCCAGGGGTAGTGAGTGGTGCATGGGCCTAGTCTTTCTGTGGGGTGTCTTGAATTTAAACATCATTGAGGGCATGGATGGCATGGGATTGTGCTGATTGTTATGTGTTTTTTGTTTTTTTGGACTGCTGTTGGGGCCTTTTGCCCAGGGCTAGTGAGTGGTGCATGGACTGAGTCTTTCGGTGGGGTCTCTTTAATGTAAACATCATGGAGGGCATGGATGGCATGTGATTGTGCTGATTTTGTCTGTGTTTTTTGATGTTTTGGGCTGCTGTTGGGGCCTTTTGCCCAGGGCTAGTGAGTGGTGCATGGACCTAGTCTTTCTGTGGGGTGTCTTGAATGTAAACATCATTGAGGGAATGGATGGCATGGGATTATGCTGATTTTTCTGTGTTTTTAGATTTTTTGGGCTGTTGATGGGGACTGGCCATGTGGGTGGGGGCCATTTTGAGTGCTGTTACAGGCAGGCCCTGGCCATGTGCCTGGGGGCAAGGGGCCATTTTGAATGCAGGAAGTGTTCTCAGGCCTGCACCCATTTTGCCTAGCTTTCATCGATTATGCCCAGGGGTAGTGAGTGGTGCATGGACCTAGTCTTTCTGTGGGGTGTATTGAATTTAAACATTATTGAGGGCATGGATGGCAGGGGATTGTGCTGATTTTTATGTGTTTTTCAATTTTTTTGGCTGCTGTTGGGGCCTTTTGCCCAGGGCTAGTGAGTGGTGCATGGACTGAGTCTTTCTGTGGGGTCTCTTTAATGTAAACATCATGGAGGCCATGGATGGCATGGGATTGTGCTGATTTTTCTGTGTTTTTTGATTTTTTTGGCTGCTGTTGGGGCCCTTTGCCCAGGGCTAGTGAGTGGTGCATGGGCCTAGTCTTTCTGTGGAGTGTCTTGAATTTAAACATTATTGAGGGCATGGATGGCATGGGATTGTGCTGATTTTTCTGTGTTTTTAGATTTTTTGGGCTGTTGATGGGGACTGGCCATGTGGGTGGGGGCCATTTTGAGTGATGGTACAGGCATGCCCTGGCCATGTGCCTGGGGGCAAGGGGCCATTTTGAATGCAGGCAGTGTTCTCAGGCCTGCACCCATTTTGCCTAGCTTTCCTCCGTTATGCCCAGGGGTAGTGAGTGGTGCATGGGCCTAGTCTTTCTGTGGGGTGTCTTGAATTTAAACCTCATTGAGGGCATGGATGGCATGAGAGTGTGCTGAATTGTATGTGTTTTTCGATTTTTTTGCCTGCTGTTGGGGTCTTTTGCCCAGGGCTAGTGAGTGGTGCATGGATTGAGTCTTTCTGTGGGGTCTCTTTAATGTAAACATCATGGAGGTCATGGATGGCATGGATTGTGCTGATTTTTCTGTATTTTTCGATGTTTTGGGCTGCTGTTGGGGCCTTTTGCCCAGGGCAAGTGAGTGGTGCATGGGTCTAGTCTTTCTGTGGGTTGTCATGAATTTAAACATCATTGAGGGCATGGATGGCATGGGATTGTGCTGATTTTTCTGTGTTTTTAGATTTTTTGGGCTGTTGATGGGGACTGTCCATGTGGGTGGGGGCCATTTTGAGTGCTGGTACAGGTAGGCCATGGCCATGTGCCTGGGGGCAAGGGCCCATTTTGAATGCTGGCAGTGTTCTCAGGCCTGCACCCATTTTGCCTAGCTTTCATCCGTTATGCCCAGGGGTAGTGAGTGGTGCATGGGCCTAGTCTTTCTGTGGGGTGTCTTGAATTTAAACATCATTGAGGGCATGGATGGCATGGGATTGTGCTGATTGTTATGTGTTTTTTGTTTTTTTGGGCTGCTGTTGGGGCCTTTTGCCCAGGGCTAGTGAGTGGTGCATGGACTGAGTCTTTCTGTGAGGTCTCTTTAATGTAAACATCATGGAGGCCATGGATGGCATGGGATTGTGCTGATTGTTATGTGTTTTTTGTTTTTTTGGCTGCAGTTGGGGCCTTTTGCCCAGGGCTAGTGAGTGGTGCATGGACTAAGTCTTTCTGTGAGGTCTCTTAAATGTAAACATCATGGAGGTCATGGATGGCATGGATTGTGCTGATTTTTCTGTATTTTTCGATGTTTTGGGCTGCTGTTGGGGCCTTTTGCCCAGGGCAAGTGAGTGGTGCATGGGTCTAGTCTTTCTGTGGGTTGTCTTGAATTTAAACATCATTGAGGGCATGGATGGCATGGGATTGTGCTGATTTTTCTGTGTTTTTAGATTTTTTGGGCTGTTGATGGGGACTGTCCATGTGGGTGGGGGCCATTTTGAGTGCTGGTACAGGCAGGCCCTGGCCATGTGCCTGGGGGCAAGGGCCCATTTTGAATGCTGGCAGTGTTCTCAGGCCTGCACCCATTTTGCCTAGCTTTCATCCGTTATGCCCAGGGGTAGTGAGTGGTGCATGGGCCTAGTCTTTCTGTGGGGTGTCTTGAATTTAAAAATCATTGAGGGCATGGATGGCATGGGATTGTGCTGATTGTTATGTGTTTTTTGTTTTTTTGGACTGCTGTTGGGGCCTTTTGCCCAGGGCTAGTGAGTGGTGCATGGACTGAGTCTTTCGGTGGGGTAACTTTAATGTAAACATCATGGAGGGCATGGATGGCATGTGATTGTGCTGATTTTGTCTGTGTTTTTTGATGTTTTGGGCTGCTGTTGGGGCCTTTTGCCCAGGGCTAGTGAGTGGTGCATGGACCTAGTCTTTCTGTGGGGTGTCTTGAATTTAAACATCATTGAGGGAATGGATGGCATGGGATTATGCTGATTTTTCTGTGTTTTTAGATTTTTTGGGCTGTTGATGGGGACTGGCCATGTGGGTGGGGGCCATTTTGAGTGCTGTTACAGGCAGGCCCTGGCCATGTGCCTGGGGGCAAGGGGCCATTTTGAATGCAGGAAGTGTTCTCAGGCCTGCACCCATTTTGCCTAGCTTTCATCGATTATGCCCAGGGGTAGTGAGTGGTGCATGGGCCTAGTCTTTCTGTGGGGTGTATTGAATGTAAACATTATTGAGGGCATGGATGGCAGGGGATTGTGCTGATTTTTATGTGTTTTTCAATTTTTTTGGCTGCTGTTGGGGCCTTTTGCCCAGGGCTAGTGAGTGGTGCATGGACTGAGTCTTTCTGTGGGGTCTCTTTAATGTAAACATCATAGAGGCCATGGATGGCATGGGATTGTGCTGATTTTTCTGTGTTTTTTGATTTTTTTGGCTGCTGTTGGGGCCCTTTGCCCAGGGCTAGTGAGTGGTGCATGGGCCTAGTCTTTCTGTGGAGTGTCCTGAATTTAAACATTATTGAGGGCATGGATGGCATGGGATTGTGCTGATTTTTCTGTGTTTTTAGATTTTTTGGGCTGTTGATGGGGACTGGCCATGTGGGTGGGGGCCATTTTGAGTGATGGTACAGGCAGGCCCTGGCCATGTGCCTGGGGGCAAGGGGCCATTTTGAATGCAGGCAGTGTTCTCAGGCCTGCACCCATTTTGCCTAGCTTTCCTCCGTTATGCCCAGGGGTAGTGAGTGGTGCATGGGCCTAGTCTTTCTGTGGGGTGTCTTGAATTTAAACATCATTGAGGGCATGGATGGCATGAGAGTGTGCTGAATTGTATGTGTTTTTCGATTTTTTTGCCTGCTGTTGAGGTCTTTTGCCCAGGGCTAGTGAGTGGTGCATGGACTGAGTCTTTCTGTGGGGTCTCCTTAATGTAAACATCATGGAGGTCATGGATGGCATGGATTGTGCTGATTTTTCTGTATTTTTCGATGTTTTGGGCTGCTGTTGGGGCCTTTTGCCCAGGGCAAGTGAGTGGTGCATGGGTCTAGTCTTTCTGTGGGTTGTCATGAATTTAAAACTCATTGAGGGCATGGATGGCATGGGATTGTGCTGATTTTTCTGTGTTTTTAGATTTTTTGGGCTGTTGATGGGGACTGTCCATGTGGGTGGGGGCCATTTTGAGTGCTGGTACAGGTAGGCCATGGCCATGTGCCTGGGGGCAAGGGCCCATTTTGAATGCTGGCAGTGTTCTCAGGCCTGCACCCATTTTGCCTAGCTTTCATCCGTTATGCCCAGGGGTAGTGAGTGGTGCATGGGCCTAGTCTTTCTGTGGGGTGTCTTGAATTTAAACATCATTGAGGGCATGGATGGCATGGGATTGTGCTGATTGTTATGTGTTTTTTGTTTTTTGGGCTGCTGTTGGGGCCTTTTGCCCAGGGCTAGTGAGTGTTGCATGGACTGAGTCTTTCTGTGAGGTCTCTTTAATGTAAACATCATGGAGGCCATGGATGGCATGGGATTGTGCTGATTTTTCTGTGTTTTTCGATGTTTTGGGCTGCTGTTGGGGCCTTTTGCCCAGGGCTAGTGAGTGGTGCATGGACCTAGTCTTTCTGTGGGGTGTCTTGAATTTAAACATCATTGAGGGAATGGATGGCATGGGATTATGCTGATTTTTCTGTGTTTTTAGATTTTTTGGGCTGTTGATGGGGACTGGCCATGTGGGTGGGGGCCATTTTGAGTGCTGTTACAGGCAGGCCCTGGCCATGTGCCTGGGGGCAAGGGGCCATTTTGAATGCAGGAAGTGTTCTCAGGCCTGCACCCATTTTGCCTAGCTTTCATCGATTATGCCCAGGGGTAGTGAGTGGTGCATGGGCCTAGTCTTTCTGTGGGGTGTATTGAATGTAAACATTATTGAGGGCATGGATGGCAGGGGATTGTGCTGATTTTTATGTGTTTTTCAATTTTTTTGGCTGCTGTTGGGGCCTTTTGCCCAGGGCTAGTGAGTGGTGCATGGACTGAGTCTTTCTGTGGGGTCTCTTTAATGTAAACATCATGGAGGCCATGGATGGCATGGGATTGTGCTGATTTTTCTGTGTTTTTTGATTTTTTTGGCTGCTGTTGGGGCCCTTTGCCCAGGGCTAGTGAGTGGTGCATGGGCCTAGTCTTTCTGTGGAGTGTCCTGAATTTAAACATTATTGAGGGCATGGATGGCATGGGATTGTGCTGATTTTTCTGTGTTTTTAGATTTTTTGGGCTGTTGATGGGGACTGGCCATGTGGGTGGGGGCCATTTTGAGTGATGGTACAGGCAGGCCCTGGCCATGTGCCTGGGGGCAAGGGGCCATTTTGAATGCAGGCAGTGTTCTCAGGCCTGCACCCATTTTGCCTAGCTTTCCTCCGTTATGCCCAGGGGTAGTGAGTGGTGCATGGGCCTAGTCTTTCTGTGGGGTGTCTTGAATTTAAACATCATTGAGGGCATGGATGGCATGAGAGTGTGCTGAATTGTATGTGTTTTTCGATTTTTTTGCCTGCTGTTGAGGTCTTTTGCCCAGGGCTAGTGAGTGGTGCATGGACTGAGTCTTTCTGTGGGGTCTCCTTAATGTAAACATCATGGAGGTCATGGATGGCATGGATTGTGCTGATTTTTCTGTATTTTTCGATGTTTTGGGCTGCTGTTGGGGCCTTTTGCCCAGGGCAAGTGAGTGGTGCATGGGTCTAGTCTTTCTGTGGGTTGTCATGAATTTAAAACTCATTGAGGGCATGGATGGCATGGGATTGTGCTGATTTTTCTGTGTTTTTAGATTTTTTGGGCTGTTGATGGGGACTGTCCATGTGGGTGGGGGCCATTTTGAGTGCTGGTACAGGTAGGCCATGGCCATGTGCCTGGGGGCAAGGGCCCATTTTGAATGCTGGCAGTGTTCTCAGGCCTGCACCCATTTTGCCTAGCTTTCATCCGTTATGCCCAGGGGTAGTGAGTGGTGCATGGGCCTAGTCTTTCTGTGGGGTGTCTTGAATTTAAACATCATTGAGGGCATGGATGGCATGGGATTGTGCTGATTGTTATGTGTTTTTTGTTTTTTGGGCTGCTGTTGGGGCCTTTTGCCCAGGGCTAGTGAGTGTTGCATGGACTGAGTCTTTCTGTGAGGTCTCTTTAATGTAAACATCATGGAGGCCATGGATGGCATGGGATTGTGCTGATTTTTCTGTGTTTTTCGATGTTTTGGGCTGCTGTTGGGGCCTTTTGCCCAGGGCTAGTGAGTGGTGCATGGGCCTAGTCTTTCTGTGGAGTGTCTTGAATTTAAACATCATTGAGGGCATGGATGGCATGGGATTGTGCTGATTGCTCTGTGTTTTTAGATTTTTTGGGCTGTTGATGGGGACTGGCCATGTGGGTGGGGGCCATTTTGAGTGCTGGTACAGGCAGGCCCTGGCCATGTGCCTGGGGGCAAGGGCCCATTTTGAATGCAGGCAGTGTTCTCAGGCCTGCACCCATTTTGCCTAGCTTTCATCCGTTATGCCCAGGGGTAGTGAGTGGTGCATGGGCCTAGTCTTTCTGTGGGGTGTCTTGAATTTAAACATCATTGAGGGCATGGATGGCATGGGATTGTTCTGATTTTTATGTGTTTTTCGATTTTTTGGGCTGCTGTTGGGGCCTTTTGCCCAGGGCTAGTGAGTGGTGCATGGACTGAGTCTTTCTGTGAGGTCTCTTTAATGTAAACATCATGGAGGCCATGGATGGCATTGTATTGTGCAGATTTTTCTGTGTTTTTTTATGTTTTGCACTGCTGTTGGGGCCTTTTGCCCAGGTCTAGTGAGTGGTGCATGGGCCTAGTCTTTCTGTGGGGTATCTTTAATGTAAACATCATGGAGGGCATGGATGGCATGTGATTGTGCTGATTTTTCTGTGTTTTTAGATTTTTTGGGCTGTTGATGGGGACTGTCCATGTGGGTGAGGGCCATTTTGAGTGCAGGTACAGGCAGGCCCTGGCCATGGGCCTGGGGGCAAGGGGCCATTTTGAATGCAGGCAGTGTTCTCAGGCCTGCACCCATTTTGCCTAGCTTTCTTCCATTATGCCCAGGGGCAGTGAGTGGTGCATGGGCCTAGTCTTTCTGTGGGGTGTATTGAATTTAAACATTATTGAGGGCATGGATGGCAGGGGATTGTGCTGATTTTTATGTGTTTTTCGATTTTTTTGGCTGCTGTTGGGGCCTTTTGCCCAGGGCTAGTGAGTGGTGCATGGACTGAGTCTTTCTGTGGGGTCTCTTTAATGTAAACATCATGGAGGCCATGGATGGCATGGGATTGTGCTGATTTTTCTGTGTTTTTCGATGTTTTTGGCTGCTGTTGGGGCCTTTTGCCCAGGTCTAGTGAGTGGTGCATGGGCCTAGTCTTTCTGTGGGGTATCTTTTATGTAAACATCATGGAGGGCATGGATTGCATGTGATTGTGCTGATTTTTCTGTGTTTTTAGATTTTTTGGGCTGTTGATGGGGACTGTCCATGTGGGTGAGGGCCATTTTGACTGCTGGTACAGGCAGGCCCTGGCCATGGGCCTGGAGGCAAGGGGTCATTTTGAATGCAGGCAGTGTTCTCAGGCCTGCACCCATTTTGCCTAGCTTTCTTCCATTATGCCCAGGGGCAGTGAGTGGTGCATGGGCCTAGTCTTTCTGTGGGGTGTCTTGAATTTAAACATCATTGAGGGCATGGATGGCATGGGATTGTGCTGATTTGTATGTGTTTTTCAACTTTTTGAGGTGTATAACTGAACTGATGTTCCTCTGTCTTCCAAGTGGAGAAGTGTGGCTCACTGGTTAGAGCAGGCAGACCCTGAAGCAGAGATCAGACCCGGGACCAGGGTTCAATTCCCGACGCGTCAGGGTCTTGAGCTCAAATGTCCACGGACTCGATAATTCTCGCTTCGGTGCCTGACCTAATCATGGGTTCACACTCTGCAACTCTGGGCATTAAGCTTGCTTAATCTCCACAACGGCCCCCCGCGGCGGGATGCCTGGCTTTCACCTTGGGGATGCCCTGTAGGGGCTATCTCACAGGGAAAAGCCAGAACGGGTTCCCAAGGCAAGCGCCTAGAGACCCCTGGGTGATAAGCGCTATATAAATCCAATATACAATACAATACAATACATTGCTTTTAGGTGCACAAGGCTCAAGAGAACCACCAGTGCCAGGAAAAAGTCCTGCAGCGGTGTGTGTGTGCAGCATAATGTCACGTCTGGCCACAGACAACACTGCAACTCGTGCAACTGCGGCCTGCTGTTCTGACCTCTGAAGAAGATGGCCCCAAAAAAAGTTCCCCGTAGCTCCTCTAGCAAGAAAGTTGCCAGTAAGGAGCAGAAGAAGCAAGTTACCAAGGAGACTGGTGTGCCGCCCGCCACATTTTTTGGGAATAAAATAAAAGTACGCCTGCAGCAGCAGCGGGATCTGCTGGGGACCAAGCTGGGAGCAGCACCTCCGCTCCATTGGGCTCAGTGTCACCACCACCACACCAACTTAAGTTCAAGCCCTTGAGTGCTGTTCAATCACCATCGACCAGTGATGTTGGCTCATCGCAAGAAAGTAGCAGCAATGTCCCTCAATCAACACAGGTTGTTGTAACTGATCATTTGAGGAAGCCACTCCTGATCATTCATTGTCTTCCACATCCCTAGCAAGGGAAAGATCAAGGACGGTGTCTACATCTTCTTCAAGCCCCATTCCTTCTGATGATATGGATCTAACTTGGGAACCACCACTGCCGTCTGAGAGTGAGGCACACCATGATCTGACAAAGGTAGCTAAGCGTAAAAGGAAGGTCCCCGAAACTCTCGTACTTATGGAGTGTGGTGCTGAAGAAGAAGTGGCGTATACTACTCCTGCTGATGAAGACTCTCACAACGATGACGCAGTCATCATACACGCCACTCCAGCCTCAGTGGGCATGCAGCAAACAGACATTTTGACCCTAGCCCGAAAAGCTGCTGAGCGTGATGATGTTGTCGACGAGGAGGCAATGGGAACACCACCATCATTGGAGTTAACTAGTACACCACCACCTACCTCTTCCATATTTCTTCCTCGCCAGAAGGGACCTCCATCCACCTCGACCTCAATTAGTGGTGGTGCAAGTGCACAACGTAGTAAAGTTCGGCAACATACATCCTCCACTTCATCTGGCATTAGCAGCATGACCACCACCAGTATCACCTCCTCCACAGGCCCCCACAGACATTTCAAGTCCGCAGTTTGGGACTTCTTTAGTGTTTGCCCAAAAAAGGAAAACATAGCCATTTGTAGCATTTGTAAGTTTGCAGTTAGTCGTGGTAACTTTGGTCCCAACTATGGTACCGGAGGCCAGAGAGGTCATCTTGAGAGACAGCACGCTGTCCAATGGTGTGCGCACCTAAAGGAGATCAAGGAAGCCCGAATTGGAGGTCAACAAAACGTTGATGTTTCATCTGAAGATGACGAGGAGGAAGAAGCGTCAAACACTTCACTTACACCCTGTACCCCTGTCAGCACACCCCCTGTGAGCCACACTAAGAGTTTGGGAGAGAGTGAGACACCAATGCAAAAAAGTTCATCAGCGAGCGTAACTGGGTCGAAGAAGTCATCATCATCCCGTAAAATGGTCCAGCCCACTTTTAGAACCATGTTGTTTTCAGAAGCACCATATGAACGCAACCACCCACTGACGCGTCTGTATAATACTAAGCTGGCTAAAATGCTAGCTCTGGACCTTCTCCCTTTTTCTTTTGTTGAAGGGGTTGGTTTTCTAGAACTAGTGGCAACGCTCAGCCCTAAATGGAAGGTACCTAGCCGGTTCTATTTTGCCAGAGTTGCCGTTCCAGCACTACATGAAGATGTGCTGGAGGTGATTGGGGCAGCTTTGCAGAAGAGTGCTGTTCACACTATACATCTGACAACAGCCTCAAAAGCAGTAAAAAAACACGTATGCTAAGATAAAGTTTAAAGTATATTTCTATCCCTGACAAAAATAATCTCCCACAAGACCCAACCCACCCCCGCTTCCTAACCCCAACGAATGTCCGTGAAAAGTCCAAAAAAGTGAAAAAACCCAACACCCAATTCCCACCCCCTAGAAGTCTTTAAAAAAGAGGCAAGGGACAGTCTCCTCCTACTGCTGGCTGCTGCTGTTGAATTTCCGGGCCAGGTCGGAATGCTCCTTGTGGAGGGTCTCGAGCATGGTTTTCGTGTTGAGCAGCTCCTGCTCGAGGTAGGAAACCCTCAGGGAAAGGCGGTGCATGCGTTTCTTGCAACTGCTGTGGGGGGCAGCTGATTTCTTTGCTCGGCGGTGGCGGGTTGCTGCGGTACCCCGGCTCCGTACCGCTGGAGACCTGCGCTGACTGGGTTACCCAGGGAGCGCAGAGGAGGATGCAGCAGTCCCGGTAGATGTAGTGGTAGACTGCGTGTCCCCCTCCTCCTGGGCCACCAGCCGGCGATATTCAGCGACAGTGGCCCCAAGCCTCTGTTGCCAAGCCTGTCTAGCCAGCTCCTTTCGGGTTGGTTTGGAAGGAGCATCTATATGAAGAAAGAAAGACGTAGGGGCATATTACCAACGTTTAGCGATATTTACCGCTAACGATGCTTAGCAACAAATTTTTTAACGCTAAGCATCGCCGGAAATTATCGCAGAGATAGCTTGCTATTAGCAAGGTTTATCTCAGTAGTGATAAAAATCCTCGCTCTAACTGCCAATTGAGAGATTATCGCTGGAAAACCAACGATAATCTCTCAAAGTTTGGTGTTAGCTTGATAATAGGGGCTCACAAACTTAGCCATGATATCCACCTTCTATAGGATATCATGGCTAAGTCAGGAAAATACCAGGTATAAAAAAAGCAGTGCTAACCGCGGTTAGCACTGCTTTTTTTATCACTAACAGGGTTAGCGAAATCCTTGATAATAGGAGAAATGTCGCTTAACAACATTTCTCCTATTATTTTTCTCTGGAACGCCCCCTTTGCATCTCATTAGAGATGCAAGGGGAAGCGTAGAGAAAAAGGGTGCTAGCATGCGAATTTGCGTGTTAGCACCCTGTTGCTGATAGGGAGATAATTTTATCTCTGCTTTCTTGGCTTTTAAAGCCAAAAAAGCGGAGATAAATCCCTTGATAATATGCCCCATAGTCTGTAACCAATGCTCTTTAAGATTAACAAAAAATTATTCAGCAGAAAGTTGTGTCACAGTAGAACTAGCAACTTGCAAGTGCAGTACATAACTATTGTGGCCAGTATCTATCTAACCTCCTACTTCTTCACCCTTGCTCTAATATTAGTGGGAGTTTAAGGAATCAATTCTACGAGCACTATGGACTCACTCCATTAGAGTCGACTATGACAGTACACCAGTCTTATTCTTCTTCTTCTCTCTTGTTTAGCAAAATTGGTACGTTAACTTCTGCAAGCCGGCATAATGCCAGCGCAGTCAACTTGCACCCGAGAAAAACAGACGCCCGCCATGATGCGTGAGACAGACTTGCGTTACTGTACCAGTCCAGTACATGCAGGTGGTGATGCTCTTACTTTTCTATTACGGGTGGCACTGAGAATACTCTGTTACAAGGGCTACTGCTTAATTAATTTAACTTTCACCCTAAAGTGCCAATGAATACTAGAAAAGGAAAATGAAGAAGATAAATAATCTGATTATCTATCACTGCACATGGTATGTATTAACTTACATATGGGATCACTTTAGGTGCTTTGCTTTTTATTGAGTGAACAGTGATACATCCACACATGAATGACCGAGTTCTACTAAACTTATTAACAGAGGTAGTGAGTGGCCATCGTAATAGCCGGATATATGCTGTGCTTGCAATACAAACTACTGCTACTATTCATGGTACTATTCGGACAAAATTACAACTTCTTTTCCTTGCCTTTCCTACACTGGGACGGACGTGCGGGTGCGGTGTTACATGCTCTTCAAAGTAACACTTAGTTCATCCAGTGACCGTCTACTCTCTCTAGATACACATATGCTATCTAAGAGTCAGATAGTACCATGATCCAGGCATCCATCCATTTAAACTAAGGGGCAGATTAGGATTGCGGATTTCCCGCATCCTCTGGGCCAGCGGAATCCACAGCAGAGGACTGAAAAAGACCCCCCGCCAGATTAGGATGGCTGGGGGATCGTTTTTCAGTCCGCAGCTTTTCCGCCGCGGTCGCCTCCCGTCCGCGGCGGAAAAGCACTAACATGGCTGGTGGTGTCTATCAGACACCGCCAGCCATATTAGGATGTCTGGAGGAACATGCCTTTACAAGGCGGCATTTTGGACGTGCAAAGGCATACAGATTTTTGTTTGGGGGCCCGTTGCGGGCCCCCAGAGGTGAAGGGGGGGTGGGGGTACACATGGGGGGTACCTTTTGTACCCCCCTGCATTTGCCTGCACAAAGCAGCAGGCACCGCACGGTGCCTGCCGCTTTGTGCATGCAAATGCACAACTTAAATTGTTATCATTGCGGCGGGTGCTGCTTCAAGCAGCACCCGCCGCAATGATAAAAATACAGGATGTGACCGCCAGGGTGGCAGTCACATCCTAATTACCACGGAGGGACCGCCGCTGCCCCTGCGGACGGTCCCTCCTACTCTATGGTGGCGGACGGACTCCGGTCCGTCCGCCATCATAATAGGCCCCTAAATGTCAATCTTTCTTCTTCATGTCTCTCATCTGGACAAACCTTACGTTTTCTCACGGGGAGCAGCACACTATGCAATCTCAATAAGTAAGGAATATAAGAGCTTACCAATGCCCGCCACTACCGTGGCAACCCGCACAGCAGTTTGGTCCGGCACTTGCTCCGCGTCCTCCCCAGAGCTTCCCTCCACCTCCGCGCTGGGCCCAGCACCAGATGTTCCACCTACAAAGTAAATTTAAGAATGTTAGATGTCATAGACATACACCACTCACTAGTATTTTGTCTAGGAACGAAGAAATGTGAATACAGAAACCAATCTAATAATTTGTGACTGTCTACTCTAAAGTAAAAATGTCCCTTTTTCCAAGGAAGGGTGTTTTCTTGCAGCATTATTTGGCACAACTGATGAATGCTTGCTTTTTAACATACACCATTTTCCTCATAACAGACAGAAGCTTCACTTCTAAGAACAAATCATTAGGATGAAGGGACCAATGATTCAGCATCAAAAAGAAAAATTAAAGTTCAAACCAGGTGAGGGCTCGGCTCGCCCACAATAAATGTGTGAAATAAAAAATGAGTATAAGCACTTTTCCATTTTTAATCAACCGTTTATGTTTTATGGCAAGCTTGATTTGAATAAATATTTTTACTTTTAATAAAGCTTTAAAACTTAAATAGACTCTGTGGTTTTTGGTCATGAGTAAATGAGCAAAAGGTTTTGCAATTTGCAAGCATGAGTCCGTCCCTCTGACACTTCTGGACTCTGACTCCGTACTCTTGTCCTGCGTTGGATAATCATCATTGGGGATCAATCATCTATGAATTCGGGAGCTAAATGACTCTGCCACACTATCTAGTCAGTAAGGAGATTGGGGGGTTTTCAAAGTCTGATATCACTGAGGTATGTGGAAAGTCTACCTGCGCCTATTATAATTGATAAACAATGCACTATTTAGTGTCCATAGTTCTGTTTGTGCAGATTTGTCCCTGCAACAGTAGTAGAATGGATTGTCCTCCTATCCAAACCAAAAGTAAAGTAGTATCTTATTCTTTCTTGGTGGTCATTCACCTTTTTATTATTGGCAATTGTCAAAGCATAAACATTTAGAAGACTTGAAAAGACATTATGGACAATCCCAGAGGACTGCACTCAGTGCATAGAGCTATTGCTGACTAGAATGGGAGTCCAATGGAATTGCCAAATGTGCAATCTTAGTTAGCTACACAGACAGACTAATAAGAATAATCTAGTAATACCACAGAGAGTCATAGTCGAGGCAGGATAAGAATTTAGATACAGTCTACAAGAAGATCAAAGACGATTTAGAAAAAATAGAATGAGGAACGCTAGGAAAAAATAGGTACTCTATATTAAAATTAAAACTTACCTGGGCCAGCAAAGGAGCCCTGGCCTGACCGATCCTGTTCAGCAGCAGCAGCAGCCTCCTCCAATGCCCTCTTGCCCCTGGGGGGAGCTGATGTACAACATGAAAGAAAGAAAGACCAGAAAACATGGATGATATTTGTCAACCAAATCAAACATTTCAAAAGAACAATAACAAAATATTTTGGCGAAATAGCAAATAGACAACTATTGCACAGGATATATTGACCTATCTCATGTGGTCTATTATGATATTAGTATTGCTTGATTTGCGGACCATCGACTTGGAAAGTTATGTAACTCACTAAACAAACTACTAAAAAGGTTCTCCTAGGACTGGCAGGCAGCAGTCCGCAGCATGCGAAGTGACAGACAAAGTCCATTGTGATTGCAGATCAGCGACAACACTAAAAAGTTTCCTACTACATTAACCAGTAATTAAAATACTCAAACTATCAATCCACCACCACTATTTCTTCTTATTGCCAGGTGTACAAAGGAAGTACTGGACTTGAGTCTGTAGGGGCTGATTTAGAAGCCCCTTGCGGCTCTTTTGCTCCATTGTTGCATGACTTTTGTGACGCAGCGGCAGAACAAAAGAGGCGCCATGCTGCGGCGTACATTAACAACGTGACGCATATTGGAGATGCATCACGTTGTAAAGCCCTACGCCATCAGGGGGCGTTCCGGCGGAAGGGAGGGCGTTCCTGCGCAGGAACGCATCCTAAAAGTGGCTGAGGGAAATCTACAAGATTTCAATGAGTCACTTTGAGGACAATGATGTGTGACTCAAATCCTGCGCCTGCTTGAAGAAGACGTACGGCTTGACGCAGCATTGGGGAGATAGGGCACCCCAGAGCATTGCTGGAGCTGCACCATCGTTGCGACGCAACTCCAGCAATGCGCCGCCTTTACAGCACAGATGCGTAACGCTTCAGTGTCGGTTTGGGCCCATGATGCGCCGCATTGTAATTACGGCGCACCATGGGTGGTGGTGGCGTGGCGCACAATTACTGGCGCATCCCTGCTACTTTGCAGGGATGCGCCGGTAATTAAAAATCTGACCCTTAGTGTCTAGCAGCATTACGCAGTTCTTTAAACTACACTCATACATAATTTCACAGGCCAATGAAATGAACACAAAATCGAAAACAAATAAGCATAGTAGCAACGCTACTGAGAAGGAGAGCAGTGCACCTGAAATGCACAGAAGATTTTGAAATATAATTTACCTACAATGTAATCAGCAGCATTATTGCTCTTGGTAACAAACAAAAATTTGCAATACAATAACACACAGAGCAGGAGAAAACAGAGTAGTAAAGAAATAGCTACTACTACTCACCAAGCCTGGGGATCTCAAGGCCGAGCAGGTCAAGCAGATCGCGTTCCCGGTCCAGGAGTTCCGTCCAACGGTGGGTGGCCTGGTTGTAGGTGCGCCGGACCCGAGAGTGTTGGTACATGGCCAGGCATACCTTCTCTTACCGCGTCCGGCGCTCCCGGTGCCCGGAGCCGCTTGCGATCCTGCCGCCTGCCATGAAGGTCCTGGGGAGGCAGCGATGAACATAATAAACTAGTGCGGCCACCTCCTCCGCGCTGAAGATCTCCCGGGCTGTGACCTGCTCCCCCCTCAAACGCCCGCACGGGAGCCGGGCACGGGGTGCAGGAACCTTCCCCTTCTCAGTATGCTTCCCGGCTCCCTTTAATATGGTCTGGGCAGAAAGGAAGCTAAATAATAAAGAAGAAATAGAATAGGGGAGAAGAAAAGAAAAGAGTTTAAAAAAGTAGTTTAAATTTAACCAAAAGTAGCAGAAAACACAAAAATATACAGCTAGAAAAACAGAGGGATAGATAATAAGTAAAATAGATCAAAAAAAACTTCAAACAAGCAAAGGATGGCAGAGATTCAGAGAGGATACAGAAAGCATGCCCAGAACCATAGCAATGAATGAGAAACAAGATAGCCGCACCCGTTCACGACCGCGCGGGTAAGTTTGCTCCAGGACAGCTTGCTCGTTTGATGTTAAGGTCCGAGAGCTTAGATTTACAGTTTGGTTCCGCTCGCTTCCGTGCTGGTACTCGGTTGTGCAGCTCTCCTGCTCCGTGTGTAGGGGAACGAGGGATCTGCTTCCCACTGGACGGTTTGTTGCCCTCTTCTTTTTCCGTGGTTGTGTCCACGGCCCAGTCCTAAAAAAGACTGGTCAGGGAAGAACTGTGGGTGCTGTGTAAACGGATTAATGTGTTGTGCAAAGGGGGGTGGTTGGAAACCCCAGGGTCCAGGAGGCCACCATGGGGCGGAATTCTGATAATTGCCCAAATAATTCCCTTGCATACCACCTATCTGTCTACTTTCTCTCTTATAGAAATGCTGTGCCTGTCCCCCTCCCCGGGGTTGCCCTCTGGTGGGGTTAGTAGTATCTGAATCACTAGAGTCAGAACCTGAGGTAGGATAGTAAGACCCATATCGTCTCCCTTTACTGTTAAATCCAGGTGTCACATAATTGTCACTGGTATAAGGATAAATCTTAACCAATGAGAAACGGGACAGATCTTTTTTAAATTTATCAATTTTGCTGGAAAGTATGTTGGCCTTATAGTCTTTGTTGGTGTTATAAGTCTCATCCAAATGTTTTTTGAAGAGTGTATTGCAGGTGGTCTTGATTTGGCCTTCTAATGTCTGTATCTCGATTAGAATGGTGTCTGCTATTCTTTTAGCAGAGCTAATATTCAAGATCAGCCAGTCTCGCGTGCATCGCCACGCTATCAGAGACCAGTCTTGCTGAACATTTTTATCAGTCAAAAAGAGTCTTGGTGCATTTGTGACAATTAAGCCTGTGGGAGCATATTTACCCCGTAAGTATTCTGCCATTATAAGTCCATGGACAGTGATACGTGAGTGTGTTTTCTTAAGGTTGAGTAAAGTTAACAAATCATCTTTGGCTGCACCCGTGGTCGCCGGTATTGAATCCAAAATACAGGGATTGTCTGCTAAAATGGAATTCAAGAATTCATCATTGAATGCTAAACCCGCAAAGTCGGCCATGGTCTAGCTGGGGAAGTGTCTGTGTGAAAGTCAACTGGGAGAGCTATAAAACCAGGGACTCGAACCCTGATTCTGCAAAGTAGACCCGCAACCGAAGTTGCTCTAAATACTAGAAAAACGAAAAGATTGGGGGTCTGTGTGGGTTAGTTTACCGACCCCGACACCTCACAACTCGATTTGTAACAAAAAACAATAAACAGGAGATGACAGGACAGGTCAAAGAAAATGTGTATCTGTAAATCTAAGCTCTCGGACCTTAACATCAACTGAGCAAGCTGTCCTGGAGAAAGGACTTGGCTTTGTCCCTACGAATAAAGGTGATCCATTCCAGATGAGAATAGAACTCAAGAAATTCTTTAGAAAGGTACGCCTTCACTTCTTCTTTAAGAACAAAACTGATCTTGATAGAACCTCGGACGAGATTCTTACCAACACAGGGCTATGCCCTAAATCGACATCACAGGTGACCACTTTTGAACAAGCGGTCACACATGACACTATGGGGCTACATGATGAAGCTGTCCACAGCTTCCATAACCTTCCAAAGAAGGAAAGGAATGCCCTTATTAATTTGTCAAAAGATCCGTCCATAATAATCAAACCAGCGGACAAAGGAGGGGCCACAGTCGTATTAGACATGGTCCAGTATCGACAAAAATGCTTGAGACATCTCGATAAAACTCTATTCTATCATCGACTGTCTGAAGATCCTAAGTCACGACTACTCACAGCAATTAAGACCCCAGTAGATGAGGGAAGTATAGAAGGATGGATAACACCTCAAGAGGCTAGATTCCTGGTGACACACAACACGGTCACACCTGGTTTCTACTGCCTCCCGAAAATACATAAAGCCACTAGACCACCACTAGGACGCCCTATCATTTCAGGGATCGGCTCCCTCTTGGAGCCCCTCTCCGCATTTGTAGACTTCTTTCTCAGACCTCTGGTGAAAGAAATGCCCACATACTTACAGGACACAGCAGATGTTCTAAGACTCATACCAGACATCGAGTTCAACGTCAAAACAGACCTATTGGTTAGTTTCGACGTGGAGTCGCTTTACACCTGTATACTGCAGGAAGAAACTCTAGAAACCATCAGACAATTACTATCCCTGCGAGACCTTGACAGTATCATCCCCGTCAATTTCATTCTGGAATGTGCCAAAATAGCCATGATGGTGACCTTCTTCAAATTTGAAGATCAGTTCTTCCTCCAAATCTCCGGAACTTCTATGAGGAGTGTTTTTGCCCCGAGCCTCGCCAACCTCTGTGTTCATCAGTTTGAACAGGACCACGTTCTCAACCATAGCAACCCATATTTCCATCAGGTGTTGCTATGGAAGAGATACATTGACGATAACCTGGTGGTCTGGCGAGGCTCCACTGTAGAGATTCAATCATTTCATCAGTGGCTCAATGATCAGTACCGATATCTTAAATTCACGCTTGAGTTTAGCCGTGTGAGATTCCCCTTCCTGGATGTGTCAATCTTTCCAGAAGCAGGGAGACTACAATGTGAGCTTTACACCAAACCCATGGCGAGAAACTCCCTTCTCGTGTATAGTAGTCATCATTCACGTTCATTACGGGATAATCTACCTGTAGGTCAATTTCTTCGACTTAGAAGAAACTGTTCATCAATAGATTTGTTTGACAAACATGCAACCAAACTGTCTCATCAATTACAGGAACGACACTACCCAAAGTATTTAGTCAAAAGAGCATGGAAACGTGCCTCCAATAACAACCGGGAGGTACTTTTGGAAAGACGACCCCAAAAACCACCACTGGACAGACTCACATTTGTGAGCATATTTAGTGTCCTGTCAAATAAAATTCAGAGAACAATACGTAAACATTGGAATATTTTGACACAAACATTCCATCACTATTGTTCTCTTTCAAAAGAGCACCTAGTCTGAGTGACAGCCTCGTCCATACCAGACCAAGAACTCAAGAGAAGGAGAGATCAACAACACTCTGGGACCTCCCCCCGTTACAGGGCCACTACCCATGTGGCTCATGCAGTGCCTGCTCTCAGACCCTCAAAACTGACAAAGTTGACTTAGGAACAGGCAAGATGTGGTTCCTTAAGAAACACACAAATTGTACTACTGAAAGGGTCATTTACATGATTACCTGCCCCTGCTCCTCAAGATATATTGGATACACTACCCGAAAAATAAAATTGAGGATCGGGGAGCATAAGAGCACGATCCGTTGTCACAAACAATCAACAAGATTGACTGATCATTTTTTTACACACCAACACACTGCAGAAGACATGAGGTGGTTGATCTTAGAACAGCCGTTTATCCCACCCCACATCAGTGACATCTCCAGATTCATACTCATTAAGGAACACAAATTGATTTTTTCACTTAAAAGTGACAGCAAGCGACTTAATGATGATATAGCATGGACATCACTATAAATGATGTTCTGTATATACATTTTCATGTTCCTTGTACTTCTGCCCGCATAATGAATAACAACGAAGGATTGCGTGATAGCGTTATACAGTTCACGTTTTGTACTTTAGGTATATGAGTATGTCTTTTACTATCTACTAGTTAATACAATTACTACTATTTCTACACTGATTCAATGGCTGCATCCTGTTGGACTTCGTTTACTGAACTAAATAAACATTACTTTTCACGTACTCTTAAGCCTTGATATTCCAGATCGAAGTTCGTTTTTTTTCCGGATTGTGTCCCACACGGAATTACTATTTGCCACCTGAGCTTAGACAACATAGATCTGGGTAACTATATCTCAGGATGTCATCCTAACGGAGACACTACTTTACATTTTTAAATGCAGTGCAACATACGATCTACTCCGCACGCATGAGCGAGTAAACCGCCTTTCATTCCACCGCGCATGCGCTACTGCCGGCAGTACTGGCGCAGGCGCATGTGCGTAGGCTAATAGCGGCTAAATCTGATTGCGATTGCGATCGGCATTGATACTTGAGCATAACAACTGCGATCTCATTAATATCAATTAGTCAATTAACCTTGGCATAAAAGGTGCGCTAGCTGTCCGTCCGTTACCTCCACTCCCACTTGGAAGCCGGCGAGAGGTACTGACGGACAGGTAGGCTCCTGCAGACCCCTGATGGAGCTGCTGTTTAGCTGGAATGCTTGCGTACTCTGCTTTACTGACGTTTTTAAACTTTGGTGATGGTTTGTTTATCAACTACAGATGACAAACTCATTTGCTATATGGGCTCTTGCCTAAATCACCCTTTCTGGACCAGCTTGTCTTGGACATCTAGACTGGTGGGGAGGAGTCGATTCTGAAAGTAACTGGGCTTAGTTGAATTGTTTGGAAGTGAGGAAGTATCCTGGCTATACACCGCAATATGCTTGTTTTTGTGGTGTTCCACAAATTATCATCTCTTCCATTTTTAACAGAGCGGGGCCTCATTTTCCCATGCGGGTGCCGGGTGAGGTGAGGTGACTTCCCACATAACACTGGGCGCGTACAACACTTCTACAATATTATTATGAACATTGTCATACAAGCTAGTGATGTGTTTTTATCTAGGAACCCAATCAATTTTGTGACCTTATGCCCCTATACGGCTATAATCAATACATATCCCTATAATGGCATAATAATCAGAGCTATATTTTCAGTAAATCGCCTCTGCAGTCCCTGACACAGCAGAACCTACTTCCTTAGATTCCTAGAGAGCACACCGCGTTCTTTCGACACACCAAACCCCCAGCAACCTGGGAAAGCCCCGCTGGCTTTGTTTTGATTTGTAATTGAACTCCTGCGAGCACTGTAAGAACGACCAGTTCTTAGTGACACCTTTATTGACGTCTTATGTCCAAAACTTAGGTCAAACTCGGCACCTTTCAGGTATAAATATACCAACGTTGCCTTAAGCAAACACACGGTGGTGAATACTGGAGCAGAACAGCTGTCCCCTTGCAGAGAGCCCAGCAGATGCAAGAAGCCCACGGACGCTGCCCCTCCTCTTTGATGCGCCGAGAAAATCCAGCTCTGGCGTTTCCAGCCTACCCTTGCGGGTGACTGGGATATCGGGTCCTGAGAGGGAGATACCAGACCTCCTACATTCTATTCCAGAGGTACGGTTCTGACTAAACCCTTAGAGAGAATTCTTGAATCATACTCTTGGCAAAACCAACTTAACTTAAACTGTTACTTACTCCCTCCCATGTATTAGGCTTAGGTCAGGTACACCGGTGTAGGCGTAGTTAGAAGCACCAGTTGAGGTCGTTCGCCAATGTATATATGAATGTATATATATTGTATATATTTTATTCATTTTAACTATCTTATGGCTAAGAAACAATATCAATGCTTTTACAGTATTATTTCGTAATACTCCTTTTACTGTACGCACTCTTCATTATAACAAGTCTTGCAATTGTGGCAATTCATTTCTCTTGCATGAGAAGGAACCCTGCTCAATAAATAATATCTTTTATTGAAAATGCCCGTCTCTCTATTCTCTGCACCCTGGTGAAATTAAATCTGCACAACTGACTGAGTGAAATAGCTGTCTATTGTTTCACACGACTGTAGAGATTGACTCTTATTCTGGGGAGCAAAGTTGTCATGTTTATGCGGTTGTCGGAAGCTGAATCCCTTCTTGTCTGAGCCAGGGAAGCTGATCACTTCCTATTCAGTCAAGAAAGTTTCCAGTGACCTCTGAGCTAGCTGGCGCAAACCTAAATTAAGTCTAACACAGTCAGTAGAGACCTAGTAGACCACAGTCCTACGTCTACACTGCTGTTTATGTTATTACAATGCGCAGGGCCTATAGGGAAAATAGGAACTACACTACATTGCCTTCTGTTAAGCAATGAGACTTGTTGCTCTTCGCTAAAACTATGTGTTGTTTGTACTGTTGTCTTTGTCACTCATGGATCATTGTGGACACACTTTTGATATCATACATTTTGTGCACTATTTTCCTTTCTTGTAGGAAGGGACGATTTATTCATTTTTCCACCAGTTTACATTGGGGATCCAAATTCCTGGTAGGAATATTTTGATTCAATATTGCACAATGTTGTCATTTCTTTCACATTGTCACTTACTTTGCAGTCGCTATTAGATCACGGTCCTGAAGAAAGCTGGATAGTTGATTCCATACATCTGAAACATGTCGCCCACTCTGCACTGCGCCACTGTGTAGTCATATTTTCAGACTATTAGGTGCTATTTTAATCTTGACACTGGAACAGTGCTTATTATTAAATAAACTTTCTGTTATAGTAGTTATTTTTATTTTATCACTCACTTGTCTCACAGCAGTGCACACTATCAGCACCACTCGAAATACACTGTGGCTAGAGTCTACCTCGGAAATCCATCTCTGCATCATCACCAGATGGGCTGGGCGAGAGTTGGATCTACCATCCGTATCCCATATGATGAAATTCCGCCACAATGGTGGGCTGATGGGAGTTTTTCAGCCTAGTGTAATTTCTTGTGGTAGTTCCATGATCCTTGTTTGTTCATAGCCCCAGAACAACACACATTTTCTTTGACCTGTCAACTCCGGTTTATTGTTTTTTGTTACAAATCGGGTTGTGAGGTGTCGGGGTCGGTAAACTAACCCACACAGACCCCCCAATCTTTTTGTTTTCCAGTATTTAGAGCAACTTCGGTTGCGGGTCTACTTTGCAGAATCAGGGTTGGAGTCCCTGGTTTTCTAGCTCTCCCAGTTGACTTTCACACAGATACTTCCCCGGCTAGACCATGGCCAACTTTGCGGGTTTAGCATTCGATGATGAATTCTTGAATTCCATTTTAGCAGACAATCCCTGTATTTTGGATTCGATACCGGAGTCTACAGGTGCAGCCAAAGATGATTGGTTAACTTTACTCAACCTTAAAAAAACACACTCACGTATCACTGTCCATGGACTTATAATGGCAGAATACTTACGGGGTAAATGTGCTCCCACAGGCTTAATTGTCACAAATGCACCAAGACTCTTTTTGACTGATAAAAAATTTCTGCGAGACTGGTCTCTGATAGCGTGGCGATGCACGGGAGACTGGCTGATCTTGATTATTAGCTCTGCTAAAAGAATAGCAGACACCATTCTAATCGAGATACAGACATTAGAAGGCCAAATCAAGACCACTTGCAATACACTCTTAAAAAAAAACGTTTGGATGAGACTGATAAGACCAACAAAGACTATAAGGACAACATACTTTTCAGCGAAGTTGATACATTTAAAAAAGATCTGGCCCGTTTCTCATTGGTTAAGATTTATCCTTATACCAGTGACAATTATGTGGCACCTGGATTTAACAGTAAAGGGAGACGATATGGGTCTGACTATTCTACCTCAGGTTCTGACTCTATTGATTCAGATACTACCAACCCCACCGGAGGGCAACCCCGGGGAGGAGGACAGGCACAGCGTTTCTATAAGAGAGGAAGTAGACAGAGAGGTGGTATGCAAGGTAATTATTCGGGCAATTATCAGAATTCCGCCCCATGGTGGCCTCCTGGCCCCTGGGGTTTCCAACCACCCCCCTTTGCACAACACATGAATCCATTTACACAGCACCCACAGTTCTTCCATGACCAGCCTTTTTTAGGACGGGCCGTGGACACAACTGCGGAGAAAGAAGAGGGCAACAAACCGTCCAGTGGGAAGCAGATCCCTCGTTCCCCAACACACGGAGCAGGAGAGCTGCACAACAGAGTACCAGCACGGAAGCGAGCGGAACCTAACTGTAAATCTAATCTCTCGGACCTTAACATCAACTGAGCAAGCTGTACTGGAGAAAGGACTTGGCTTGGTCCCTACGAATAAAGGTGATCCATTCCAGATGAGAATAGAACTCGAGATATTCTTTAGAAAGGTACGCCTTCACTTTTTCTTTAAGAACAAAACTGATCTTGATAGAACGTCGGACGAGATTCTTACCAACACAGGGCTACGCCCTAAATCGACATTTACCCCTCTCAGTCACCAAGTTCCATCACAGGTGACCACTTTTGAACAAGCGGTCACACATGACATTATGGGGCTACATGATGAAGTTTTCCACAGCTTCCATAACCTTCCAAAGAAGGAAAGGAATTCCCTTATTAATTTGTCAAAAGATCCGTCCATAATAATCAAACCAGCGGACAAAGGAGGGGCCACAGTCGTATTAGACATGGTCCAGTATTGACAAGAATGCTTCAGACAACTCGATAATACTCTATTCTATTGTTGACTGTCTGAAGATCCTACGTCACGACTACTCACAGCAATTAAGACCTTAGTAGATGAGGGAAGTATAGAAGGATGGATAACACCTCAAGAGGCTAGATTCCTGGTGACACACAACCCGGTCACACCTGGTTTCTACTGCCTCCCAAAAATACATAAAGCCACTAGACCACCACCAGGACGCCCTATCATTTCAGGGATCGGCTCTCTCTTGGAGCCCCTCTCCGCATTTGTAGACTTCTTTCTCAGTCCTCTGGTGAAAGAAATGCCCACATACTTACAGGACACAGCAGATGTTCTGAGACTCCTACCAGACATCGAGTTCAACGTCGAAACAAACCTATTGGTTAGTTTTGACGTGGAGTCGCTTTACACCTGTATACCGCAGGAAGAAACTCTAGAAACCATCAGACAACTACTATCTCTGCGAGACCTTGACAGTATCAACCCCGTCAATTTCATTCTGGAATGTGCCAAAACAGCCATGATGGAGAACTTCTTCAAATTTGAAGATCAGTTCTTCCTCCAAATCTCCGGATTTTCTATGGGGAGTGTTTTTGCCCCGAGCCTCGCCAACCTCTATGTTCATCAATTTCAACAGGACCACGTTCTCAACCATAGCAACCCATATTTCCATCAGGTGTTGCTATGGAAGAGATACATTGACGATATCCTGGTGGTCTGGCGAGGCTCCACGATAGAGATTCAATCATTTCATCAGTGGCTCAATGATCAGAACCAATATCTTAAATTCATGCTTGAGTTTAGCCCTGTGAGACTCCCCTTCCTGGATGTGTCAATCTTTCCAGAAGCAGGTAGACTACAATGTGAGCTTTACACCAAACCCATGGCGAGAAACTCCCTTCTCGTGTATAGTATTCATCATCCACGTTCACTACAGGATAATCTACCTTTAGGTCAATTTCTTTGACTTAGAAGAAACTGTTCATCAATAGATTTGTTTGACAAACATGCAACCAAACTGTCTCATCAATTACAGGAACGACACTACCCAAAGTATTTAGTCAAAAGAGCATGGAAACGTGCCTCCAATAACAACCGGGAGGCACTTTTGGAAAGACGACCCCAAAAACCACCACTGGACAGACTCACATTTGTGAGCACATTTAGTGTCCTGTCAAATAAAATTCAGAGAACAATACGTAAACATTGGAATATTTTGAACATAACTGACACAAACATTCCATCACCATTGTTCTCTTTCAAAAGAGCACCTAGTCTGCCTGACAGCCTCGTCCATACCAGACCAAGAACTCAAGAGAAGGAGAGATCAACAACACTCTGGGACCTCCCCCCGGTACAGGGCCACTACCCATGTGGCTCATGCAGTGCCTGCCCTCAGACCCTCAAAACTGACAAAGTTGACTTAGGAATAGGCAAGATGTGGTTCCTTAAGAAACACACAAATATTAATACGGAAAGGGTGATTTACATGATTACCTGCTCCTGCTCCTGCTCCTTAAGATATATTGGATACACTACCCGAAAAATAAAATTGAGGATCGGGGAGCATAAGAGCACGATCTGTTGTCACAAACAATCAACAAGATTGACTGATCATTTTTTGACACACCAACACACTGCAGAAGACATGAGGTGGTTGATCTTAGAACAGCCGTTAAACCCACCCCACATCAGTGACATCTCCAGATTCCTATTCATTAAGGAACAAAAATTGATTTTTTCACTTAAAAGTGACAGCAAGGGACTTAATGATGATATAGCGTGGACATCACTATAAATGATGATCTGTATATACATTTTCATGTTCCTTGTACTTCTGCCCGCATAATGAATACTAACGAAGGATTGCGTGATAGCGTTATACAGTTCACGTTTTTCCGAAGGGCAATGTACTTTAGGTATATGAGTATGTCTTTTACTATCTACTAGTTAATACAATTACTACTATTTCTACACCGATTCAAAAGCTGCATCCTGTTGGACTCCGTTTACTGAACTAAATAAACATTGCTTTTCACGTACTCTAAAGCCTTGATATTCCAGATCCAAGTTTGTTTTTTTCCGGATTGTGTCCCACACGGAATTACTATTTGCTACCTGAGCTTAGACAACATAGATCTGGGTTAGCTATATCTCAGGACGTCATCCTAACGGAGACACTACTTTACATTTTTAAATGCAGTGCAACATACGATCTACTCCGCACGCATGCGAGAGTAAACAGCCTTTCATTCCACCGCGCATGCGCTATTGCCGGCAGTATTGGCGCAGGCGCATGCGCTTAGGCGAATAGCGGCTAAATCTGATTACGATTGCGATCGGCATTTATACTTGAGCATAACAACTGCGAACTCATGATATCAATTATTCAATTAACCTTGGCATAAAAAGGCGCGCTAGCTGTCCGTCCGTTACCTCCACTCCCACTTGGAAGCCGACGAGAGGTACCGACGGACAGGTAGGCTCCTGCAGACCCCTGATGGAGCTGCTGTTTAGCTGGAATACTTGCGTACTCTGCTTTACTGTCGTTTTTAAACTTTGGTGATGATTTGTTTATCAACTACAGATGACAAACTCTTTTGCTATATGGGCTCCTGCCTAAATCACCCTTTCTGGACCAGCTTGGTCTTGGACATCTAGTCTGGTGGGGAGGAGGCGATTCTGAAAGTAACTGGGCTTAGTTGAATTGTTTGGAAGTGAGGAAGTATCCTGGCTATGCACCGCAATATACTTGTTTTTGTGGTGTTCCACAAATTATCAACTCTTCCATTTTTAACAGAGCGGGCCTCATTTTCCCGAGCGAGTCCCGGGTGAGGTGAGGTGACTTCCCACATAACGCTGGGTGAGTACAACACTTCTACAATATTATTTTGAACATTGTCATACAAGCTAGGAGGAATATTGCCTTCTGTTAAGCAATGAGACTTGTTGCTCTTCGCTAAAACTATGTGTTGTTTGTACTGTTGTCTTTGTCACTCATGGATCATTGTGGACACACTTTTGATATCATACATTTTGTGCACTATTTTCCTTTCTTGTAGGAAGGGACGATTTATTCATTTTTCCACCAGTTTATATTGGGGGTCCATGTACCTGGTAGGAATATTTTGATTTAATATTGCACAATGTTGTCATTTCTTTCACATTGTCACTTACTTTGCAGTCGCTATTAGATCACGGCCCTGAAGAAAGCTGGATAATTGATTCCATACAGCTGAAACATGTCGACCACTCTGCACTGTTCCCCTATATAGTCATATTTTCAGGCTATTAGGCGATATTTTAATCTTGACACTGGAACAGTGCTTATTAAACAAACTTTCTGTTCTAGTAGTTATTTTTATTTTATCACTCATTTGTCTCACAGCACTGCACACTATCAGCACCACTCGAAATACACTGTGGCTAGAAGTCTACCTCGGAAATCCATCTCTGCACCATCACCAGATGGTTTGGGCGAGAGTTGGATCTACCATCCGTATCCCATATGATGAAATTCCGCCACAATGGTGGGCTAATGGGAGTTTTTCAGCCTAGTGTAATTTTTTGTTGTGGTTCCATGATCCTTGTTTGTTCATAGCTCCAGAACAACACACATTTCCTTTGACCTGTCATCTCCTGTTTATTGTTTTTTAT